>NC_059377.1:10224040-10432364 GCF_019703515.2 Myxocyprinus asiaticus | reverse complement strand
CTTTGTGGTTGTGAAACGTTAGTGGAACATGTCTATATTTCATGTAATAAACTACATCTGTGGTTACTCTTCTTGGACACCTAATATTGCTTAGGAGAAATAACACAAATTATACAATTGTTGATATACAGTAAGAGTACAGCAATAAAAAAATTATCTGGATACCTCAGATACCTGATATTGGAAGAATATGATGCAATTGTTTGAGTTGAAATCTGACTTTTGATTGCAGACTTTGGTATCTTGGCAAATCTGAGCACAGTTTGAGCCATTTTTGAAGATCTCTTCTGAAACTGGGGTCTTTTTCATTGCTTTTGGTCATATTTTATATGGCTTATTGGCTTAATGACCCAACTCAAAAGAGCCCACATTTAAATCTCAAGATATTTTTGTCCACCAGATAAAAATCATAAGTCATTTGATTTGAGGTAACATTCATGTCTGTAGCACTAAGTGTTAGGGTCAGGGTCATGTTTGGGGTTAGGGTCAGGGTTAGGGATAGGATAAGTTAGGGTTAGAGCTTTAGAACACTGCACTACAAAGAAAAGCTGAAACTGTGACACGGAAGATGAATTATCAGCTAGCAACAGCTATTAAAAGCAAGAAAGAGAGTTAGAAATGAAAGTTACAAAGGCAGGGACAAAATTGACTCTAGTTTCTCTTGTGTGTGTGGCCTGCTATGAGATCTGACTTTTTCTGTGATTTCTGTGTTTAAAAAAAAAAAAAAAAGAAATCTTATATTCTAATATGGTCAGCTGACTGGAATTTTATGAACCCTGAGTCATTCCCAGATTATACTGCAATAAGACCTTAAACCATCTGCGAATTTCAAAACCTACCCAATGTTCTCCTGTTACACAGACAGCTGTGTACACCACTATCACCTGATCATCCCTCCTCGGGATTGTGCTGGAGTCTACGGCCTCTCGGGGTATTCAGTGGAAAATTTACATTGAGGTCAGTGTTTCCCAGGTGCTAAAACAAAACATTGCACCAACTCATTCCAACAAATTTGTGAAGAAGTTCAATGCATTCGATAGGGAGCTAGTCAAACTGTTTGTTGTGCTAAAAGTGTTTCTTGCCCTTAGATGCCAAAAGCGAGTTGTGAAGCGAGTTGTTTTCAACTGTACAGGATGTAATACAGTGAAGACAAATGCATGTTTTATGAACTGTACCCCCCAAAAACTCAAACTCCAAACCTAAGTCTAACCACCAGTGGAGTAAAAATGTAATGTTAGGATGAAAAGTGCAACCTCCGAATTGTGCTCATCACTAATTAATTCCTGGTTTCGATGTGGGATACAAACTTGGGTCTCCTACACTGCCGACACAGCACACATCCGGTCACGCCACAAAGAAAGGTAAATACGATCTGCTGGGAGATTTCACCTGTCAGTGAGTTGGCACAATGTTGCCGATCTTAGGGTACTGGAACTTTTGGAAACAGCATGCATACTTAACGTGTGATTATGTTGAGTCAGAAGGAGTTGGCACTCACATTAGAGTCTACCAGCAGGTCAATTCTTGACCGTCTGGACTCCCTGCTTAGTTAATGTCTCCAGCAAATGGGAAAGCACATCAAACATGATAGAAAAAAATCGTTCAGTTGCAGGGGTTAGTACTTGTGGTCTTGACAATTGACCAATGAGCCGTTTTTACTGAAGAACCGACAAGACGTCATGCTCTGATCAGAATGCTTTCATCAGTGACCGTACTCAACCACATATCACAAGTCCCAAATATAATTCAGAGTGATTCTGTCACCAAGTGTTTTTCCTGGGGTTCTCCAACACTAAAATGACTAAAAATCAGAAAGTGGATGCAGAACAGTCTGTTTTTATTTAACATAAATCCTTTGCTCACTGAAAGATGCATATGGAAATGTGCCCCTAAGCCCCGAGGGGATAAATACACAATTACAAATGCAGAGTCAACTAGAAGAAAGCCATTCATAGGTTAATTTACTCAAAAACTGTAAACACTGTGTGGCACTATAAGATTCATGTGAAAAGTTTGTTCTGAGCTACCTGTTTAGACCCACTCTAAAACCATTACTCAACCAATGGCTTTAGTTGGGGGTGGGGCTATTTGTTTGTTCGATCAACGACAGATGAAGGGCGTATTCAGAAAGCTGTTTTTCCATTCGGTGGCGCGTGTGTCGCAGAAATTACATACTTCAGCTTTAAGGTGATCTGAGTGTTGTAGCACCTTGCTATGCTGCTGCTAGGGTGTTTTGGATGGTTGCTTTATGGTTCTTTACCAGCCAAAGTCAAACTCCAAGTTTCTATGATATTCTGATGCACTGAAGTTTAATACTTAGGTTTAGGGATTTTTTCAAATTCCTAACCTTTTTTTTTTTTATCCCCTTTTCCCACTACTTAGTAGGTCCTTGTGGTAGCGCGGTTACTCACCTCAATCCAGGTGGTGGAGGAAAAGTCTCAGTTGCCTCTGCTTCTGAGATGGTCAGTCCGTGCATCTTATCACGTGGCTCGCTGTGCATGACACTGCGGAGACTCACAGCACATGGAGGCTCATGCTACTCTCCACGATCCACACACAACTTAGCATGCGCCCCACTGAGAGCGAGAACCCCTAATCGCGACCACGAGGAGGTTACCCCATGTGACTCTACCCTCCCTAGCAACTGGGCCAAATTGGTTGCTTAAGAGACCTGGCTGAAGTCACTCAGCCCACCCTGGATTCGAACTCGTAACTTCAGGGGTGGTAGTCAGCGTCAATACTCGCTGAGCTTCCCAGGCCCCCCAATTCCTAACCTTATGTATGAACAATCGTAAAAGTGATAATTGCCTAAGCAAGCACCACTAATGAGTCATTAAAAGTCATAACCTTCCCCTAAATCAGTGTGTGTGCCCTCTTGCCCTTCAGGCCGCTCAACACAGTGTTCCTCCCAAATCCTCAGCTCATGAGAGTACGCCACACTCACACAAATACATCATTCTCTGCCCAGACCAATGCTGCTTATGTAATTCCATGGTAAAGCAGCTGCATGTATACTCAATGCAAAACACAACATTGTCTGTGGTTATGAATCTCCAATGTATACAGGATCTCATTCTGCATCCTATAACCTGCAGATTTAAACCAGCATCCATTTGGTTCTTGGAAAGTGACGCCTGACCTGAAGGCCAGTTCTGCTCACAGTGTCATAAACCCTACTGTTGGTGATATACGTCATTGTGCTGCAGGGCTACATTACAGCATTGTTACACTCAGTTCACCTTACCCAGACCTCCTTTGGATAGATTACTGTTCTTAATGGCTGGCAGAGAGAGACAGCTGTCATTTGGCCAGACAGCTTTTAACCAAGACTATTTGAGTACTTAACCTTGTTTTCTGCAACTGGCTCATTAGAGGAATTTGCAGATGTCTAATGGAGGAGTGGTTCCAAACTGGTGGATTGTGACCCAAAAAAGGGGCACAGCTCTGTTCTTATAGGGTCACGGGCCAGGATTATTGGGAAAAATCGCTGTTCCATGTGCGGTCTGAAACGCAATTGAATTGGTTGTGTTCCGTTGCCAGACAGCAATTCAGA
This sequence comes from Myxocyprinus asiaticus, assembly GCF_019703515.2. Classification (NCBI taxonomy): domain Eukaryota; kingdom Metazoa; phylum Chordata; class Actinopteri; order Cypriniformes; family Catostomidae; genus Myxocyprinus; species Myxocyprinus asiaticus. The sequence goes on along the minus strand of NC_059377.1, from coordinate 10,428,811 downwards.
GTAAATGTCCCGTCACCTTTGAAGGAATGCAATATGAAGGTTGTAAAAAGGAACATTTATCTTTAACAATGCTATCAAAGTGAATAGCAGGAAAAACAATGCCGCTACAACATGGGCTGCCAACTTGAAGTTTTGGGTTGACTGCGACACATGACAACAAATACGTAATCTTTTTCAGATATTTCAGTTTTCCCTGTCCACTCTACAATGCGAAGACAGCGTTTTCAAATGTATCCACTTGAGAGAGTGTTTTCGAAAAGCTCTTTTTCGCTATCAAAAACGCCATCTCAGTGTGGACGGAAGGCCAAAACTTAGAGAAAAAGATGCATTTTCAAACGAAAACATATTAGTGTGGACGTATTATTGTAACAATTCTACCTAATTTGAAGGTTTAATAGATTTCAATGTTGGATAAGAACGTTTACAATTACTTTTGTAGATAATTTTGGTACTGTGTTGGGTCGCCTCTTGATGTAAATGAAGGAGATCTGACTTAAAGTATCATGGAGAGACACAGACCAAATATGCACTTGCACATTCATTTATAATAAGATTTTTCCTTGATCATCCTAAATTGTGTCAAGCAGACTTGGTACTTGTTAAAAGAGAAGAAATTAAAATAAAGGCTGGAAAGTAAAAGTATATAAGCACAGAGGAGTTGTCCATCTGTCTCATTTCGTAACACTGATGTCTGTTTCTTGGCACAGTACGTTGTCTTACTTTAACGGTGTTGGCACAGGGCTCTGTGCTCTCTTATTGCTGTGTGCCTCTCTGTGTTAACTGATTAAAGCCCCATGTGTCAGCCTGAAACTCTTCCTCATACTTCTGATTCAAAAACTCGAAACCATGTGAAACTACGTCTGGAGTCATTACAGTAACTCTGCTGGTGTGTGTGCACATACAAATGGCACAGATTTCTCCTAGCCACCTCTTCTAAGTATTGGCAGTACTGGTGTTGTAGCTAGCATGAATAATTGTCCTATCCTTCATATCCTTACTACTCACCCAAAAATGTATAGGGGTACCTTGAAACAAGTAGATAAGTTTATTTTCCTGTTTGACATCAGCACGCTTAACAGTATTATGCCTCCCTCTAGTGGAAGATGTTGTGACAGCAGTAGTTTTCTGTCACACATTTAGAAAATAGATTTTATCAATAGCTTTCTGTTCTGTGTTTGTTTGTAATGATAAATACTTATTTTTATCGTGAAATGTGTACATTTTTCCCAAGGAACAATTCAAGTTCAGGCTCAAAATGCAGATACCACATAAACAGCTATATATAAAAGCATTTGTCAAAATATATATATAAATAAATAAAACCATTCAAAACTGACCAATGAATAAACTAAAGTTCACATGATCATTCAATTGTTCCTCCCTGCAGACATAAAGTTTTTTTTTTTTTTTTTTTATGTGCACAGAGCAGAAATTATTTGTAATGAGTATGAGATTAATTACCAATAAATACTCTTTGCATTCCTGCATTAAAGGAATAATTAATCCAAAAATGAAATTATTACTCACTCTTATGCCATTTCAGATATATATGACTTTCTCTCTTCCACAGAACACAAACTAAGATTTTTAAAAGAATTTCTCAGGTCTGTAGGTCAATACAATGCAAGTGAATGGTAACCAAAACTTTGAAGCTCCAAAAAGCATATAAAGGCTGCAAAAAATTTATCCAGATGACTCCAGTGATTTAAGCAATGTCTTCTGAAGCGATCCAATGTCAAGATGTACAGTGAAAAAGGAGTTATATTTTGGTCTGTTCTCACCCAAAACCAACTGGTTTGCTGCATAAGACATTACTTAAACCATTGGAGTTATATGGATGATTTTTATGCTGACTTTATCTCCTTTTTGGAGCTTCAGAGACCTGATTACCTTTCACTTGCATTGTATGGACCTACAGAGCTGATATATTCTTCTAAAAATCTTCTTTTGTGTTCAGCAGAAGAAAGAAAGTCATACACATCTGGGATGGCATGAGGGTGAGTAAATGATGAGGTATATGTTCATTTTTGGGTGAACTATTTCTTTAAGGATTGGAAAGGAATTGTCAGCTCCATAAATTATATTATGAATGTAATTAGTCAAGTCATTTTTAAATGATCGGTTATGTATTTTATTAGGTGAAACCAAATGTGGGGATGACTGTCTATGCAGATGATGAAAATGAATGGAAAAGGGATCAACATTTGAAATGTGTAGTAGGCTACAGGGGGAATGGTATATAAGAGTTATGGAGGTAACAGTTTTGGGTTGTCAGAAGTACAAAAGTATATTGTTGGAGTATTAAGCATAATAGTTTGTTTGATTGCATAAAGTGAAGGTCAGTTAGAGTTGGGGATGTTTTTAGGGCATGTAAGAGGGGTGCACTGCTGTATAGGGCACTTTATTATTATTATAATTATTATTATTATTATTTTCATAGGTTTGTGGCATCCCATAAATGAGCTCTAGATTTTAATTTCAGATGAATCCCCCATGCAGGACATTTAATGTACAGTAGGTGGAGGCAACGTTTCTAGTGAGCGGTCTTAACACCAGAAGAAGAAGAACACTCGCTCTTATTTCGTTCGCTTCGCTTGACGACCACGTTGGGGAGATTCAAAGTCCTGGAAGATGTATCAGTAAATACTATTTCTTGCTGATCTTGTTGGAAAACTCGTTTATTTCATAAGGCGGTATGTCTCACATAACACTTTGTTGTTAAAATCTCAATGTTATATTTGCTTGATCAAATATTCTTTTTTAAATGTTAATTAGGTAGTAAGTAAATGATTGTCTGTTAAGTATTATAAGATGAAGTATTGGGTCACAGTGTGTTACATTTATCCTTCAGCTTCTTTGGGTGGCTTTATATAAGGTGTCTCAGTTGAAACACGTGGTCACAAGGGTCCACGTGCATGTTAGCTTGGAATGCATTTTTTGGTTCAGTTTAGTCAGAATTTTACATTTTCATTATGTTCTTTACAATAGACGTAATTGTACTCGTTTTTACCTGTCTTTATGTAATTTCTAAGAACTATGACTAACATTTGCTTAGCAATATTAAACAAGCTCATAGCATGAGTAGCTAATTGAGTTTCTTGCTTGTAGTTGGTGTAGGGTTCCCGCGAGTCCTTAAAAAGTCTTACATTTAAGGCCATAAAAAGTCTTAAATGGTATAACAAAAGTCTTAATTATAATTCAAAGAGGTCTTAAATTTAGGGACCGAAAACAGGAATCACGATATGGCCAAATGTAATTATTAAACAGGAAAAGGCTGTGATTTAATTCAATAAATCTGTAGTCTGTATGCGCTGCGTGCTTCAAAGTGAAGACGCGGCTCTCTTAGCACGTGGGGAGCTCATGATACAGTGTTTCCAGCGGTTTCAGAGTGGTTCAAAATCTGTTAATTACTGCTTATTTTTGTCTTATGATGATGTTTATTTTACAGCATGTATATAGTAATAAGTTGTAGATGTTTGTAAGAGTGCATATTTTATTTCCCTTATCTGTTTTTTGTGAGCAACTGAGAGTACAGACATTTCAAAATAAGAGTCCCAGGTGTATTTTTTGCTTGTTGATAGTTATAAGTCCAGCGTTTGCACCAATTTTTTTTTTATTTTACCTTTTGTTTTATTGTTGCCTCTGTGCCTGCCACAGTAAAAAAAAAAAAATTCTAAGAACATTTTTAACACATTTAATATCAATTTTAAAAACTTTCATATGTACGTAAACTCGTGAATTCTTATTCGGATATGTTGATATATTGGTAGATAAAGCTATTTTAATATGATCTGGTATGACAAGTCTTAAAGGTGCTATATGTAATATTTTTTACTGTACTAAACCATAAAATGAACATATGTCATTAGAGAATTAAGAAACATGCTAAATTGAAATACTGGATTCTCCAAATATTGTCTACAGCCAGTATATTCTACTTTGAAGTTTCCATTCCGGCCGGAATTTCTGTTTATGTTTTGACCTGTGTGATCCCGCCCACTGCCCACTCACCAATAGTATTTCGACACCACCGGGTTGCCAGATTTGAACAAGTTTGCAGGCAAACAACACTGCGTGCTGCAGCCATGGAAGCCAGCAAACGAACTGGATCAAAGATAACAGATTCCACCCGACCTAAAAAGCCTCGCCATCCGTCTAAAAACCACCATGACCAGAGACGCAGTAAAACAAGGATAAATACTGGAGATGCCTTTGGAAAATGGGAGACAGCTTAATGCCCAGAAATCCTTTAAAACGGATGCTGAGTTGGCTAATTTGCGTTTCAACATTCTGGCAACCCGCATGAGCTTCAAGTCTGGGGCGGGGCAGACAACTCTCCAATATTTTGAATTTGGACTGCAGTACCCATTTCAAACGCTTGTTGTCAATCTTACATATAGCACCTTAAAAAAAGGTCTTACATTTGATTTTAAAATCCGTGCAGCATCCCTGTTGTATCACATTTATGTATTAAAAGATATAACCCTAAAATAGTAATGTGGTACATATTTATGCAGGCTGATCAGCGAGGTTGAGTCTGAAGTGACTCTGTCCTTTCCTGTTGTGTCTGCTAGATGAATTTGGGGTGGTTTGAGGCCATGCATTGTACTCTACTGCATGGTTATAGAAACTCCTGACAAGCAGTGCTACGCAATTATGTACTTGAGGGTCTTGTTCTTCTCAACCTGTACATACTGCCACTTTTATGTGAATGTACTAAAATGATCTTTCTCTTGCAGCGTAATGGAATTCCCCTGGAGCTTTAACAGGACATCCATCTGGCCACCTTGAAGAATACTATGCATTGTTTTGGTTGCGAGTTTGATGCCATCTAAGAGATGAATTTCTCAAAGCAGCTTCAAGAAAGAAGTCCGCTCTGCATATGAAGATTCAGACAGGTTGCAAAGCCGAAGTAATAAAGTTTGATGTAAACTTGAGTACTGTCTATCCTTGTACATTGAAATAGCCAGTATTGCAGGCTGTTCAGCGAGGTTGAGTCTTTGTGACTCTTGCCTTTCCTGTGATGTCTGCTAGAGAGATTTGAGGTGGTTTGAGGCCTGCTGTGGTGCCCTTCCTAGCACGGCTATATAATCTTCAAACATTTGTATTGGAAGAGTGTCTATAGTCTTGTGAGGCAAATGAAGTCTTATTTAACAAAATATTTCATCTGTTTTTCTTTTACAGGGAGAAACTCGTTCTTTGCAGTGCAGTTGGATCACTTGTTGCTTAAAGAAGACCTAACAACTGTAGAGAACATAATTTAATTGGAAATGTCGGTTTAAGATTTAACAATATTTGGTGCATGTGTTGTTGGTTCAAATACATCCATTTTTTGTTTTTTTGAACACCGTCTGTTTGGTTACAAGTTCTACTGAATAAAGACAAAGAGCACATCTTTAAAAAGTGAAATGGTTGTGGATCCTTTTACACATTGCTGAATGCATATGTCTTGTATGAAAAGGATAATGCTGAAGATGGTGCGCGAGTGTTTTTGACAGCTGCAATGAAGTGTTGTAATTTGCTGTGCACATTCTTATCCTTCAATTATTTGCATTTTTATTTTAATAGGGAAACGATACAAAACTTTACAGTATGATTTACAACCAGTGACCGACTTAAATATTGCTACAATAACTCAATTGCAAAAGACTGAATTGTTTGTAATAAATGCCCAATCAGTTGTTTGTGTACTACAGCATACACTGCCTTTCCTATTAACCTCACATTTACAAGTGTAGAAAAAAGCACAAACCCCCAAAATCAATGTTCTTTTTATTTTGTTTATTTTACACCATTTTGCCAGGAGTGTATGTAGATGATACATGCCATAGGATAGGATGGTATTTTATTAATATCCTGGGGAAAATTCAGCAACACAATGTTTGTGTGAATCACAAGAACGGCCTACAAGTTAAAAAAATATGTCCACAAAACAGAAATTGTTGGAAAATGTCATAACCTCTAGATTTAAAGACAATGACATGGGGGGGAAAATATAGTTCATAAGACTCCAGTGGTTAAATCCATTTCTTCAGAAGTGATGTGATAGATGTGGGTGAGAAACACAAATATTTAAGTCCTTTTTTTACTATTAATCTCCTTTCAATTGATTTTTTTTTTTTTTTTTTTTTTTTTTTTGACGATTCACATTCTTTGCATATCACCACCTACTGGACGGAGGAGAATTTATAGTTTAAAAAAAAGAAAAGAAAAATAACTTCAATATTGATCTGTTTCTCACCCACTCCTTTCATATCACTTCTGAAGATATGGATTTAACCGCTGGAGTTGTGTGGATTACGTTTATGTTTCCTTTATGTGATATTTGGAGCTTCAAAGATCTGGTCACCTTTCACTTGCATTGTGTGGACCTACAGAGCTGAAACATTCTTCTAAAAATATTTGTGTTTAGTAGAAGAAAGAAAGTCATACACATCTGGGATGGCATGAGGGTGAGTAAATAAAGAGAGAATTAAAATTTTTGGATGAACTGATCCTTTAAGGCAGTTAATGGAGTTGAACACACTCCTATTTGTTCCCGTGGAGACATGAGCACTGTGCAGTTTCACTTTCACAGTAGAACAGTTTAGTGGTTCTTTGGTACCTCACCCTGGCAAAAGAAACATACTTTGTGGTTGTGAAACGTTAGTGGAACATGTCTATAGTTCATGTAATAAACTACATCTGTGGTTACTCTGCTTGGACACCTAATATTGCTTAGAAGAAATAACACAAATTATACAATTGTTGATATACAGTAAGAGTACAGCAATAAAAAAATTATCTGGATACCTCAGATACCTGGTATTGGAAGAATATGATGCAATTGTTTGAGTTGAAATCTGACTTTTGATTGCAGACTTTGGTATCTTGGCAAACCTGAGCACAGTTTGAGCCATTTTTGAAGATCTCTTCTGAAACTGGGGTCTTTTCATTGCTTTTGGTCATATTTTATATGGCTTATTGGCTTAATGACCCAACTCAAAAGAGCCCACATTTAAATCTCAAGATATTTTTGTCCACCAGATAAAAATCATAAGTCATATGATTTGAGGTAACATTCATGTCCATAGCACTATGTGTTAGGGTCAGGGTCATGTTTGGGGTTAGGGATAGGATAAGTTAGGGTTAGAGCTTTAGAACGCTGCACTACAAAGAAAAGCTGAAACTGACACAGAAGTTGAATTATCAGCTAGCAACAGCGATCAAAAGCAAGAAAGAGAATTAGAAATGAAAGTTACAAAGGCAGGGACAAAACTGAATCTAGTTTCTCTTGTGTGTGTGGCCTGCTATGAGATCTGAGTCCTATGTTTAAAAAAAAAAAAATATATATATATATATATATATATATATATATATATATATATATATATATATATATATATATATGTGTGTGTGTATATATTATTCTAATATTGTCAGCTGACTGGAATTTTATGAACCCTGAGTCATTCCCAGATTATACTGCAACAAGACCTTAAACCGTCGATCTGTGGATTTCAAAACCTACCCAATGTTCTCCTGTTACACAGACAGCTGTGTACACGACTATCACTTGATCATCCCTCTCTGGGATTGTACTGGAGTCTACAGCCTCTCTGGGTATTCAGTGAAAAATGTACATTGAGGTCAGTGATTTCCAGGTGCTAAAACGAAACATTGCACCAACTCATTCAAACAAATTTGTGAACTTATTCAATGCCTTCGATAGTTTGTTGCGCTAAAAGTGTTTCTTGCACTTAGATGCAAAAAGCGATTGTGAAGTGAGTTGTTTTCAACTGTACAAGATGTAATACAGTGAAGACAAATGCATGTTTTATGAACTGTACCCCCCAAAACTCAAACTCCAAACCTAAGTCTAACCACCAGTGGAGTAAAAATGTAATGTTAGGATGAAAAATGCAGCCTCTGAATCGTGCTCATCACTGATTAATGTACTTCCTGGTTTCAACGTAGGATACAAACTTGGGTCTCCTACTCTGCCGACACAGCACACATCCGGTCACGCCATTAAGAAAGGTAAATGCGATCTGCTTGGAGATTTTGCCTGTCAGTGAGTTGGCATAATGTCGCCGATCCTAGGGTACTGGAACTTTTGGAAACAACATGCACACTTAACGTGTGATCATGTTGAGTCAGAAGGAGTTGGCGCTCGCATTAGAGTCTGCCAGCAGGTCAATTCTTGACTGTCTGGACTCCCTGCTTAGTTAATGGCTCCAGCAAATGGGAAAGCACATCAAACATGATAGAAAAAAATAATTCAGTTGCCGGGGTTAGTACTTGTGGTCTTGACAATTGACCAATGAGCCGCTTTTACTGAAGAACCGACAAGACATCATGCTCTGATCAGAATGCTTTCATCAGTGACCGTACTCAACCACATATCAGAAGTTCCAAATGTAATCCAGAGTGATTCTGTCACCAAGTGTTTTTCCTGGGATTCTCCAACACTAAAATGACTAAAAATCAGAAAGTGGAGGCAGAAAAGTCTGTTTTTATTTAACATAAATCCTTTGTTCACTGAAAGATGAATATGGAAATGCGCTTTCTACGGCAAGCCCAGAGGGGATAAATACACAATTACACACATTAACACGGTAAAGATACTCCATTAATCATATTTTAAATCTCTCTATTACAATTGTTTATGTTCACACTGAACTCCTGGTGTTATTTCGGGAATCGGAGAGAGTGTCTCAGGGAGTGTGTATATCTGTCACACGTCTGTCATTCTAAATTTGTGAGTGTGTCATACCTCTGACTGAAGAGAGCAAGACCTCAGCAAAACTCAGTCTGTAAGTGTGACAACCTCGACCAAAACCCTGTTGTTTGGAGACGGCTAGTGTGACGCTGGCTTAAAGATGAAGTATGTAAATTTTTCAGTGTTAAAATTCTTTTTCCTAACACAGCTTAATATGCAGAGTCAACTAAAAGTAAGCCATTCATAGGTTAATTTACTCAAAACCTGTAAACACTGTGTGGCGCTATAAGATTCATGTGAAAAGTTTGTTCTGAGCTACCTGTTTAGACCCACTCTAAATACATAACTCAACCAATGACTTTAGTTGGGGGTGGGGCTATTTGTTTGTTCGATCAACGGCAGATGAGGGGCGTGTTCAGAAAGCTGTTTTGAAGACGTTGTTTATTTTTGTAATTCCATTCGGTGGTGCGTGTGTCGCAGAAATTACATACTTCAGCTTTAAGGTGATCTGAGTGTTGTAGCATCTTGCTATGCTGCTGCTAGGGTTTTTTGGATGGTTGTTTTATGGTTCTTTACCAGCCAAAGTCAAACTCCAAGTTTCTTTGATATTCTGATTTCTAAATATGGTTCAGCACTCGAGTCCGCCACGTGCTAAGCACTGAAGTTTAATACTTAGGGTTCGGGATTTCTTCAAATTCCTAACCTTTTTTTTTTTTTTATACCCTTTTCTCCCAATTTGGTTTGCCCAATTCCCACTACTTAGTAGGTCCTCGTGGTGGCGCGGTTACTCACCTCAATCCGGGTGGTGGGGGAAAAGTCTCAGTTGCCTCTGCTTCTGAGATGGTCAGTCCACGCATCTTATCACGTGGCTTGCTGTGCATGACACTGCGGAGACTCACAGCATGTGGAGGCTCATGCTACTCTCCGCGATCCACACACAACTTACCACGCGCCCCATTGAGAGCGAGAACCCCTATTCGCGACCACGAGGAGGTTACCCCATGTGACTCTACCCTCCCTAGCAACTGGGCCAATTTGGTTGCTTAGGAGACCTGGCTGAAGTCACTCAGCACACCCTGGATTCGAACTCGTGACTCCAGGGGTGGTAGTCAGCATCAATACTCGCTGAGCTACCCAGGCCCCCCAATTCCTAACCTTATGTATGAACAATTGTAAAAGTGATACTTGCCTAAGCGAGCCAATAAATGTCATAACCTTCCCCTAAATCAGTGTGTGTGTCCTCTTGCCCTTAAGGCCGCTCAACACAGTGTTCCTCCCCAATCTTCAGCTGATGAGAGTACGCCACAAACACACAAATACATCATTCACTGTCCAAACCAGTGCTGCTTATGTAATTCCATGGTAAAGCAGCTGCATGTATACTCAATGCAAAACACAACATTGTCTGTAGTTATGAATCTCCAATGTATACGGGATCTCATTCTGCATCCTATAACCTGCAAATTTAAACTAGCATCCATTTGGTTATTGGAAAGTGATGCCTGACCTGAAGGCCAGTTGTGCTCTCAGCGTCGTAAACCCTACTGTTGGTGATATACGTCATTGTGCTGCAGGGCTACATTACAGCATTGTTACACTCAGTTCACCTTACCCAGACCTCCTTTGGATAGATTACTGTTCTTAATGGCTGGCAGAGAGAGACAGCTGTCATTTGGCCAGACAGCTTTTAACCAAGACTATTTGAGTACTTAACCTTGTTTTCTGCAACTGGCTCATTAGAGGAATTTGCAGATGTCTAATGGAGGAGTGGTTCCAAACTGGTGGATTGTGACCCAAAAAAGGGGCACAGCTCTGTTCTGATAGGGTCACGGGCCAGGATTATTGGAAAAAATCGCTGTTCCATGTGCAGTCTGAAACGCAATTGAATTGGTTGTGTTCTGTCTCCGGACAGAAATTCCTAGTAAACGTCCCGTCACCTTTGAAGGAATGCAATGTGAAGGTTGTTAAAAGGAACATTTATCTTTAACAATGCTATCAAAGTGAACAGCAGGAAAAACAATGCCACTACAACATGGGCCGCCAGCTTGAAGTTTTGGGTTGACTGCGACACATGACAACAAATACGTAATCTTTTTCAGATATTTCAGTTTTCCCTGTCCACTCTACAATGCGAAGACAGCGTTTTCAAATGTATCCACTTGAGAGAGTGTTTTCGAAAAGCTCTTTTTTCGCTATCAAAAACGCCATCTCAGTGTGGACGGAAGGCCAAAACTTAGAGAAAAAGATGCATTTTCAAACGAAAACATATTAGTGTGGACGTATTATTGTAACAATTCTGCCTAATTTAAAGGTTTAATAGATTTCAATGTTGGACAAGAACATTTATGATTACTTTTGTAGATAATTTTGGTACTGTGTTGGGTCGCCTCTTGATGTAAATGAAGGAGATCTGACTTAAAGTATCATGGAGAGACACAGACCAAATATGCACTTGCACATTCATTTATAATAAGATTTTTCCTTGATCATCCTAAATTGTGTCAAGCAGACTTGGTACTTGTTAAAAGAGAAGAAATTAAAATAAAGGCTGGAAAGTAAAAGTATATAAGCACAGAGGAGTTGTCCATCTGTCTCATTTCGTAACACTGATGTCTGTTTCTTGGCACAGTACGTTGTCTTACTTTAACGGTGTTGGCACAGGGCTCTGTGCTCTCTTATTGCTGTGTGCCTCTCTGTGTTAACTGATTAAAGCCCCATGTGTCAACCTGAAACTCTTCCTCATACTTCTGATTCAAAAACTCGAAACCATGTGAAACTACGTCTGGAGTCATTACAGTAACTCTGCTGGTATGTGTGCACATACAAATGGCACAGATTTCTCCTAGCCACCTCTTCTAAGTATTGGCAGTACTGGTGTTGTAGCTAGCATGAATAATTGTCCTATCCTTCATATCCTTACTACTCACCCAAAAATGTATAGGGGTACCTTGAAACAAGTAGATAAGTTTATTTTCCTGTTTGACATCAGCACGCTTAACAGTATTATGCCTCCCTCTAGTGGAAGATGTTGTGACAGCAGTAGTTTTCTGTCACACATTTAGAAAATAGATTTTATCAATAGCTTTCTGTTCTGTGTTTGTTTGTAATGATAAATACTTATTTTTATCGTGAAATGTGTACATTTTCCCCAAGGAACAATTCAAGTTCAGGCTCAAAATGCAGATACCACATAAACAGCTATATATATAAAAGCATTTGTCAATATATATATATATAAATAAATAAAACCATTCAAAACTGACCAATGAATAAACTAAAGTTCACATGATCATTCAATTGTTCCTCCCTGCAGACATAAAGTTTTTTTTTTTTTTTTATGTGCACAGAGCAGAAATTATTTGTAATGAGTATGAGATTAATTACAAATAAATACTCTTTGCATTCCTGCATTAAAGGGATAATTCATTCAAAAATGAAATTATTACTCACTCTTATGCCATTTCAGATATATATGACTTTCTCTCTTCTGCAGAACACAAACTAAGATTTTTAAAAGAATTTCTCAGGTCTGTAGGTCAATACAATGCAAGTGAATGGTAACCAAAACTTTGAAGCTCCAAAAAGCATATAAAGGCTGCAAAAAATTAATCCAAATGACTCCACTTGTTTAAGTAATGCCTTCTGAAGTGATCCAGTTGGTTTTGGGTGAGAACAGACCAAAATATAACTCCTATTCTTCTAAAAATCTTCTTTTGTGTTCAGCAGAAGAAAGAAAGTCATACACATCTGGGATGGCATGAGGGTGAGTAAACGATGAGGTATATGTTCATTTTTGGGTGAACTATTTCTTAAAGGAATTGTCAGCTCCATAAATTATATTATGAATGTAATTAGTCAAGTCATTTTTAAATGATCGGTTATGTATTTTATTAGGTGAAACCAAATGTGGGGATGACTGTCTGTGCAGATGATGAAAATGAATGGAAAAGGGATCAACATTTGAAATGTGTAGTAGGCTACAGGGGGAATGGTATATAAGAGTTATGGAGGTAACAGTTTTGTGTGGAAGTGTGGGAAACAGGTCAAGGAATTTGGCCTTTATAATATGGTCTTTTGTCCTGATGTGCCTCTGTCTGGCTCTAGAGAGTGCTGAATTGAGCTTAACAGAAGCCAAGAAAAAATATGGAGGACGTGTGTCGGAAGTAAGGTGAGTCCATTCCTGAATGAAAGCTTTTATTCATTTCTGCAGGTGTTTACAGAAAGTTCTAAAGAAACAAATCAATCAAATGTATAAGCTAGAGTGCTTCCATGGGTTATCAGAAGTACAAAAGTATATTGTTGGAGTATTAAGCATAATAGTTTGTTTGATTGCATAAAGTGAAGGTCAGTTAGAGTTGGGGATGTTTTTAGGGCATGTAAGAGGGGTGCACTGCTGTATAGGGCACTTTATTATTATTATAATTATTATTATTATTATTTTCATAGGTTTGTGGCATCCCATAAATGAGCTCTAGATTTTAATTTCAGATGAATCCCCCATGCAGGACATTTAATGTACAGTAGGTGGAGGCAACGTTTCTAGTGAGCGGTCTTAACACCAGAAGAAGAAGAACACTCGCTCTTATTTCGTTCGCTTCGCTTGACGACCACGTTGGGGAGATTCAAAGTCCTGGAAGATGTATCAGTAAATACTATTTCTTGCTGATCTTGTTGGAAAACTCGTTTATTTCATAAGGCGGTATGTCTCACATAACACTTTGTTGTTAAAATCTCAATGTTATATTTGCTTGATCAAATATTCTTTTTTAAATGTTAATTAGGTAGTAAGTAAATGATTGTCTGTTAAGTATTATAAGATGAAGTATTGGGTCACAGTGTGTTACATTTATCCTTCAGCTTCTTTGGGTGGCTTTATATAAGGTGTCTCAGTTGAAACACGTGGTCACAAGGGTCCACGTGCATGTTAGCTTGGAATGCATTTTTTGGTTCAGTTTAGTCAGAATTTTACATTTTCATTATGTTCTTTACAATAGACGTAATTGTACTCGTTTTTACCTGTCTTTATGTAATTTCTAAGAACTATGACTAACATTTGCTTAGCAATATTAAACAAGCTCATAGCATGAGTAGCAAATTGAGTTTCTTGCTTGTAGTTGGTGTAGGGTTCCCGCGAGTCCTTAAAAAGTCTTACATTTAAGGCCATAAAAAGTCTTAAATGGTATAACAAAAGTCTTAATTATCATTCAAAGAGGTCTTAAATTTAGGGACCGAAAACAGGAATCACGATATGGCCAAATGTAATTATTAAACAGGAAAAGGCTGTGATTTAATTCAATAAATCTGTAGTCTGTATGCGCTGCGTGCTTCAAAGTGAAGACGCGGCTCTCTTAGCACGTGGGGAGCTCATGATACAGTGTTTCCAGCGGTTTCAGAGTGGTTCAAAATCTGTTAATTACTGCTTATTTTTGTCTTATGATGATGTTTATTTTACAGCGTGTATATAGTAATAAGTTGTAGATGTTTGTAAAAGTGCATATTTTATTTCCCTTATCTGTTTTTTGTGAGCAACTGAGAGTACAGACATTTCAAAATAAGAGTCCCAGGTGTATTTTTTGCTTGTTGATAGTTATAAGTCCAGCGTTTGCACCAATTTTTTTTTTATTTTACCTTTTGTTTTATTGTTGCCTCTGTGCCTGCCACAGTAAAAAAAAATAAAAATCTAAGAACATTTTTAACACATTTAATATCAATTTTAAAAACTTTCATATGTACGTAAACTCGTGAATTCTTATTCGGATATGTTGATATATTGGTAGATAAAGCAATTTTAATATGATCTGGTATGACATACCATACTAATTTTATTTGTTCAAGTCTTAAAGGTGCTATATGTAATATTTTTTACTGTACTAAACCATAAAATGAACATATGTCATTAGAGAATTAAGAAACATGCTAAATTGAAATACTGGATTCTCCAAATATTGTCTACAGCCAGTATATTCTACTTTGAAGTTTCCATTCCGGCCGGAATTTCTGTTTATGTTTTGACCTGTGTGATCCCGCCCACTGCCCACTCACCAATAGTATTTCGACACCACCGGGTTGCCAGATTTGAACAAGTTTGCAGGCAAACAACACTGCGTGCTGCAGCCATGGAAGCCAGCAAACGAACTGGATCAAAGATAACCGATTCCACCAGACCTAAAAAGCCTCGCCATCCGTCTAAAAACCACCATGACCAGAGACGTAGTAAAACAAGGATAAATACTGGAGATGCCTTTGGAAAATGGGAGACAGCTTAAAGCCCAGAAATCCTTTAAAACGGATGCTGAGTTGGCTAATTTGCGTTTCAACATTCTGGCAACCCGCATGAGCTTCAAGTCTGGGGCGGGGCAGACAACTCTCCAATATTTTGAATTTGGACTGCAGTACCCATTTCAAACGCTTGTTGTCAATCTTACATATAGCACCTTAAAAAAAGGTCTTACATTTGATTTTAAAATCTGTGCAGCATCCCTGTTGTATCACATTTATGTATTAAAA
Organism: Myxocyprinus asiaticus; assembly: GCF_019703515.2. Classification (NCBI taxonomy): domain Eukaryota; kingdom Metazoa; phylum Chordata; class Actinopteri; order Cypriniformes; family Catostomidae; genus Myxocyprinus; species Myxocyprinus asiaticus. The sequence continues at coordinate 10,413,603 of NC_059377.1, read as the reverse complement.
GATATAACCCTAAAATAGTAATGTGGTACATATTTATGCAGGCTGATCAGCGAGGTTGAGTCTGAAGTGACTCTGTCCTTTCCTGTTGTGTCTGCTAGATGAATTTGGGGTGGTTTGAGGCCATGCATTGTACTCTCTACTGCACGGTTATAGAAACTCCTGACAAGCAGTGCTACGCAATTATGTACTTGAGGGTCTTGTTCTTCTCAACCTGTACATACTGCCACTTTTATGTGAATGTACTAAAATGATCTTTCTCTTGCAGTGTAATGGAATTCCCCTGGAGCTTTAACAGGACATCCATCTGGCCACCTTGAAGAATACTATGCATTGTTTTGGTTGCGAGTTTGATGCCATCTAAGAGATGAATTTCTCAAAGCAGCTTCAAGAAAGAAGTCCGCTCTGCATATGAAGATTCAGACAGGTTGCAAAGCCGAAGTAATAAAGTTTGATGTAAACTTGAGTACTGTCTATCCTTGTACATTGAAATAGCCAGTATTGCAGGCTGTTCAGCGAGGTTGAGTCTTTGTGACTCTTGCCTTTCCTGTGATGTCTGCTAGAGAGATTTGAGGTGGTTTGAGGCCTGCTGTGGTGCCCTTCCTAGCACGGCTATATAATCTTCAAACATTTGTATTGGAAGAGTGTCTATAGTCTTGTGAGGCAAATGAAGTCTTATTTAACAAAATATTTCATCTGTTTTTCTTTTACAGGGAGAAACTCGTTCTTTGCAGTGCAGTTGGATCACTTGTTGCTTAAAGAAGACCTAACAACTGTAGAGAATATAATTTAATTGGAAATGTTGGTTTAAGATTTAACAATATTTGGTGCATGTGTTGTTGGTTCAAATACATCCATTTTTTGTTTTTTTGAACACCGTCTGTTTGGTTACAAGTTCTACTGAATAAAGACAAAGAGCACATCTTTAAAGAGTGAAATGGTTGTGGATCCTTTTACACATTGCTGAATGCATATATCTTGTATGAAAAGGATAATGCTGAAGATGGTGCGTGAGTGTTTTAATTTGCTGTGCACCTTTTTAACCTTCAATTATTTGCGTTTTTATTTTAATAGGGAAACGATACAAAACTTTACAGTATGATTTACAACCAGTGACCGACTTAAATATTGCTACAATAACTCAATTGCAAAAGACTGAATTGTTTGTAATAAATGCCCAATCAGTTGTTTGTGTACTAAAGCATACACTGCCTTTCCTATTAACCTCACATTTACAAGTGTAGAAAAAAGCACAAACCCCCAAAATCAATGTTCTTTTTATTTTGTTTATTTTACACCATTTTGCCAGGAGTGTATGTAGATGATACATGCCATAGGATAGGATGGTATTTTATTAATATCCTGGGGAAAATTCAGCAACACAATGTTTGTGTGAATCACAAGAATGGCCTACAAGTTAAAATATGTTGTCCACAAAACAGAAATTGTTGGAAAATGTCATAACCTCTAGATTTAAAGACAATGACATGGGGGGAAATATAGTTCATAAGACTCCAGTGGTTAAATCCATTTCTTCAGAAGTGATGTGATAGATGTGGGTGAGAAACACAAATATTTAAGTCCTTTTTTTACTATTAATCTCCACTTTCAATTGTTTTTTTTTTTTTTTTTTTTTTTTTTTTGACGATTCACATTCTTTGCATATCACCACCTACTGGACGGAGGAGAATTTATAGTTTAAAAAAAAGAAAAGAAAAATAACTTCAATATTGATCTGTTTCTCACCCACTCCTTTCATATCACTTCTGAAGATATGGATTTAACCGCTGGAGTTGTGTGGATTACGTTTATGTTTCCTTTATGTGATATTTGGAGCTTCAAAGATCTGGTCACCTTTCACTTGCATTGTGTGGACCTACAGAGCTGAAACATTCTTCTAAAAATATTTGTGTTTAGTAGAAGAAAGAAAGTCATACACATCTGGGATGGCATGAGGGTGAGTAAATAAAGAGAGAATTAAAATTTTTGGATGAACTGTTCCTTTAAGGCAGTTAATGGAGTTGAACACACTCCTATTTGTTCCCGTGGAGACATGAGCACTGTGCAGTTTCACTTTCACAGGAGAACAGTTTAGTGGTTCTTTGGTACCTCACCCTGGCAAAAGAAACATACTTTGTGGTTGTGAAACGTTAGTGGAACATGTCTATAGTTCATGTAATAAACTACATCTGTGGTTACTCTGCTTGGACACCTAATATTGCTTAGAAGAAATAACACAAATTATACAATTGTTGATATACAGTAAGAGTACAGCAATAAAAAAATTATCTGGATACCTCAGATACCTGGTATTGGAAGAATATGATGCAATTGTGTAAGTTGAAATCTGACTTTTGATTGCAGACTTTGGTATCTTGGCAAACCTGAGCACAGTTTGAGCCATTTTTGAAGATCTCTTCTGAAATTGGGGTCTTTTCATTGCTTTTGGTCATATTTTATATGGCTTATTGGCTTAATGACCCAACTCAAAAGAGCCCACATTTAAATCTCAAGATATTTTTGTCCACCAGATAAAAATCATAAGTCATATGATTTGAGGTAACATTCATGTCCATAGCACTATGTGTTAGGGTCAGGGTCATGTTTGGGGTTAGGGTCAGGGTTAGGGATAGGATAAGTTAGGGTTAGAGCTTTAGAACGCTGCACTACAAAGAAAAGCTGAAACTGTGACACAGAAGTTGAATTATCAGCTAGCAACAGCTATCAAAAGCAAGAAAGAGAATTAGAAATGAAAGTTACAAAGGCAGGGACAAAACTGAATCTAGTTTCTCTTGTGTGTGTGGCCTGCTATGAGATCTGAGTCCTATGTTTAAAAAAAAAAAAAATATATATATATATATATATATATATATATATATATATATATATATATATATATATATATGTGTGTGTATATATATTATTCTAATATTGTCAGCTGACTGGAATTTTATGAACCCTGAGTCATTCCCAGATTATACTGCAACAAGACCTTAAACCTTCGATCTGTGGATTTCAAAACCTACCCAATGTTCTCCTGTTACACAGACAGCTGTGTACACGACTATCACTTGATCATCCCTCTCTGGGATTGTACTGGAGTCTACAGCCTCTCTGGGTATTCAGTGAAAAATGTACATTGAGGTCAGTGATTTCCTGGTGCTAAAACGAAACATTGCACCAACTCATTCAAACAAATTTGTGAACTTATTCAATGCCTTCGATAGTTTGTTGCGCTAAAAGTGTTTCTTGCACTTAGATGCAAAAAGCGATTGTGAAGTGAGTTGTTTTCAACTGTACAAGATGTAATACAGTGAAGACAAATGCATGTTTTATGAACTGTACCCCCCAAAACTCAAACTCCAAACCTAAGTCTAACCACCAGTGGAGTAAAAATGTAATGTTAGGATGAAAAATGCAGCCTCTGAATCGTGCTCATCACTGATTAATTACTTCCTGGTTTCAACGTAGGATACAAACTTGGGTCTCCTACTCTGCCGACACAGCACACATCCGGTCACGCCATTAAGAAAGGTAAATGCGATCTGCTTGGAGATTTTGCCTGTCAGTGAGTTGGCATAATGTCGCCGATCCTAGGGTACTGGAACTTTTGGAAACAACATGCACACTTAACGTGTGATCATGTTGAGTCAGAAGGAGTTGGCGCTCGCATTAGAGTCTGCCAGCAGGTCAATTCTTGACTGTCTGGACTCCCTGCTTAGTTAATGGCTCCAGCAAATGGGAAAGCACATCAAACATGATAGAAAAAAATAATTCAGTTGCCGGGGTTAGTACTTGTGGTCTTGACAATTGACCAATGAGCCGCTTTTACTGAAGAACCGACAAGACATCATGCTCTGATCAGAATGCTTTCATCAGTGACCGTACTCAACCACATATCAGAAGTTCCAAATGTAATCCAGAGTGATTCTGTCACCAAGTGTTTTTCCTGGGATTCTCCAACACTAAAATGACTAAAAATCAGAAAGTGGAGGCAGAAAAGTCTGTTTTTATTTAACATAAATCCTTTGTTCACTGAAAGATGAATATGGAAATGCGCTTTCTACGGCAAGCCCAGAGGGGATAAATACACAATTACACACATTAACACGGTAAAGATACTCCATTAATCATATTTTAAATCTCTCTATTACAATTGTTTATGTTCACACTGAACTCCTGGTGTTATTTCGGGAATCGGAGAGAGTGTCTCAGGGAGTGTGTATATCTGTCACACGTCTGTCATTCTAAATTTGTGAGTGTGTCATACCTCTGACTGAAGAGAGCAAGACCTCAGCAAAACTCAGTCTGTAAGTGTGACAACCTCGACCAAAACCCTGTTGTTTGGAGACGGCTAGTGTGACGCTGGCTTAAAGATGAAGTATGTAAATTTTTCAGTGTTAAAATTCTTTTTCCTAACACAGCTTAATATGCAGAGTCAACTAAAAGTAAGCCATTCATAGGTTAATTTACTCAAAACCTGTAAACACTGTGTGGCGCTATAAGATTCATGTGAAAAGTTTGTTCTGAGCTACCTGTTTAGACCCACTCTAAATACATAACTCAACCAATGACTTTAGTTGGGGGTGGGGCTATTTGTTTGTTCGATCAACGGCAGATGAGGGGCGTGTTCAGAAAGCTGTTTTGAAGACGTTGTTTATTTTTGTAATTCCATTCGGTGGTGCGTGTGTCGCAGAAATTACATACTTCAGCTTTAAGGTGATCTGAGTGTTGTAGCATCTTGCTATGCTGCTGCTAGGGTTTTTTGGATGGTTGTTTTATGGTTCTTTACCAGCCAAAGTCAAACTCCAAGTTTCTTTGATATTCTGATTTCTAAATATGGTTCAGCACTCGAGTCCGCCACGTGCTAAGCACTGAAGTTTAATACTTAGGGTTCGGGATTTCTTCAAATTCCTAACCTTTTTTTTTTTTTATACCCTTTTCTCCCAATTTGGTTTGCCCAATTCCCACTACTTAGTAGGTCCTCGTGGTGGCGCGGTTACTCACCTCAATCCGGGTGGTGGGGGAAAAGTCTCAGTTGCCTCTGCTTCTGAGATGGTCAGTCCACGCATCTTATCACGTGGCTTGCTGTGCATGACACTGCGGAGACTCACAGCATGTGGAGGCTCATGCTACTCTCCGCGATCCACACACAACTTACCACGCGCCCCATTGAGAGCGAGAACCCCTATTCGCGACCACGAGGAGGTTACCCCATGTGACTCTACCCTCCCTAGCAACTGGGCCAATTTGGTTGCTTAGGAGACCTGGCTGAAGTCACTCAGCACACCCTGGATTCGAACTCGTGACTCCAGGGGTGGTAGTCAGCATCAATACTCGCTGAGCTACCCAGGCCCCCCAATTCCTAACCTTATGTATGAACAATTGTAAAAGTGATACTTGCCTAAGCGAGCCAATAAATGTCATAACCTTCCCCTAAATCAGTGTGTGTGTCCTCTTGCCCTTAAGGCCGCTCAACACAGTGTTCCTCCCCAATCTTCAGCTGATGAGAGTACGCCACAAACACACAAATACATCATTCACTGTCCAAACCAGTGCTGCTTATGTAATTCCATGGTAAAGCAGCTGCATGTATACTCAATGCAAAACACAACATTGTCTGTAGTTATGAATCTCCAATGTATACGGGATCTCATTCTGCATCCTATAACCTGCAAATTTAAACTAGCATCCATTTGGTTATTGGAAAGTGATGCCTGACCTGAAGGCCAGTTGTGCTCTCAGCGTCGTAAACCCTACTGTTGGTGATATACGTCATTGTGCTGCAGGGCTACATTACAGCATTGTTACACTCAGTTCACCTTACCCAGACCTCCTTTGGATAGATTACTGTTCTTAATGGCTGGCAGAGAGAGACAGCTGTCATTTGGCCAGACAGCTTTTAACCAAGACTATTTGAGTACTTAACCTTGTTTTCTGCAACTGGCTCATTAGAGGAATTTGCAGATGTCTAATGGAGGAGTGGTTCCAAACTGGTGGATTGTGACCCAAAAAAGGGGCACAGCTCTGTTCTGATAGGGTCACGGGCCAGGATTATTGGAAAAAATCGCTGTTCCATGTGCAGTCTGAAACGCAATTGAATTGGTTGTGTTCTGTCTCCGGACAGAAATTCCTAGTAAACGTCCCGTCACCTTTGAAGGAATGCAATGTGAAGGTTGTTAAAAGGAACATTTATCTTTAACAATGCTATCAAAGTGAACAGCAGGAAAAACAATGCCACTACAACATGGGCCGCCAGCTTGAAGTTTTGGGTTGACTGCGACACATGACAACAAATACGTAATCTTTTTCAGATATTTCAGTTTTCCCTGTCCACTCTACAATGCGAAGACAGCGTTTTCAAATGTATCCACTTGAGAGAGTGTTTTCGAAAAGCTCTTTTTTCGCTATCAAAAACGCCATCTCAGTGTGGACGGAAGGCCAAAACTTAGAGAAAAAGATGCATTTTCAAACGAAAACATATTAGTGTGGACGTATTATTGTAACAATTCTGCCTAATTTAAAGGTTTAATAGATTTCAATGTTGGACAAGAACATTTATGATTACTTTTGTAGATAATTTTGGTACTGTGTTGGGTCGCCTCTTGATGTAAATGAAGGAGATCTGACTTAAAGTATCATGGAGAGACACAGACCAAATATGCACTTGCACATTCATTTATAATAAGATTTTTCCTTGATCATCCTAAATTGTGTCAAGCAGACTTGGTACTTGTTAAAAGAGAAGAAATTAAAATAAAGGCTGGAAAGTAAAAGTATATAAGCACAGAGGAGTTGTCCATCTGTCTCATTTCGTAACACTGATGTCTGTTTCTTGGCACAGTACGTTGTCTTACTTTAACGGTGTTGGCACAGGGCTCTGTGCTCTCTTATTGCTGTGTGCCTCTCTGTGTTAACTGATTAAAGCCCCATGTGTCAACCTGAAACTCTTCCTCATACTTCTGATTCAAAAACTCGAAACCATGTGAAACTACGTCTGGAGTCATTACAGTAACTCTGCTGGTATGTGTGCACATACAAATGGCACAGATTTCTCCTAGCCACCTCTTCTAAGTATTGGCAGTACTGGTGTTGTAGCTAGCATGAATAATTGTCCTATCCTTCATATCCTTACTACTCACCCAAAAATGTATAGGGGTACCTTGAAACAAGTAGATAAGTTTATTTTCCTGTTTGACATCAGCACGCTTAACAGTATTATGCCTCCCTCTAGTGGAAGATGTTGTGACAGCAGTAGTTTTCTGTCACACATTTAGAAAATAGATTTTATCAATAGCTTTCTGTTCTGTGTTTGTTTGTAATGATAAATACTTATTTTTATCGTGAAATGTGTACATTTTCCCCAAGGAACAATTCAAGTTCAGGCTCAAAATGCAGATACCACATAAACAGCTATATATATAAAAGCATTTGTCAATATATATATATATAAATAAATAAAACCATTCAAAACTGACCAATGAATAAACTAAAGTTCACATGATCATTCAATTGTTCCTCCCTGCAGACATAAAGTTTTTTTTTTTTTTTTATGTGCACAGAGCAGAAATTATTTGTAATGAGTATGAGATTAATTACAAATAAATACTCTTTGCATTCCTGCATTAAAGGGATAATTCATTCAAAAATGAAATTATTACTCACTCTTATGCCATTTCAGATATATATGACTTTGTCTCTTCTGCAGAACACAAACTAAGATTTTTAAAAGAATTTCTCAGGTCTGTAGGTCAATACAATGCAAGTGAATGGTAACCAAAACTTTGAAGCTCCAAAAAGCATATAAAGGCTGCAAAAAATTAATCCAAATGACTCCACTTGTTTAAGTAATGCCTTCTGAAGTGATCCAGTTGGTTTTGGGTGAGAACAGACCAAAATATAACTCCTATTCTTCTAAAAATCTTCTTTTGTGTTCAGCAGAAGAAAGAAAGTCATACACATCTGGGATGGCATGAGGGTGAGTAAACGATGAGGTATATGTTCATTTTTGGGTGAACTATTTCTTAAAGGAATTGTCAGCTCCATAAATTATATTATGAATGTAATTAGTCAAGTCATTTTTAAATGATCGGTTATGTATTTTATTAGGTGAAACCAAATGTGGGGATGACTGTCTGTGCAGATGATGAAAATGAATGGAAAAGGGATCAACATTTGAAATGTGTAGTAGGCTACAGGGGGAATGGTATATAAGAGTTATGGAGGTAACAGTTTTGTGTGGAAGTGTGGGAAACAGGTCAAGGAATTTGGCCTTTATAATATGGTCTTTTGTCCTGATGTGCCTCTGTCTGGCTCTAGAGAGTGCTGAATTGAGCTTAACAGAAGCCAAGAAAAATATGGAGGACGTGTGTCGGAAGTAAGGTGAGTCCATTCCTGAATGAAAGCTTTTATTCATTTCTGCAGGTGTTTACAGAAAGTTCTAAAGAAACAAATCAATCAAATGTATAAGCTAGAGTGCTTCCATGGGTTATCAGAAGTACAAAAGTATATTGTTGGAGTATTAAGCATAATAGTTTGTTTGATTGCATAAAGTGAAGGTCAGTTAGAGTTGGGGATGTTTTTAGGGCATGTAAGAGGGGTGCACTGCTGTATAGGGCACTTTATTATTATTATAATTATTATTATTATTATTTTCATAGGTTTGTGGCATCCCATAAATGAGCTCTAGATTTTAATTTCAGATGAATCCCCCATGCAGGACATTTAATGTACAGTAGGTGGAGGCAACGTTTCTAGTGAGCGGTCTTAACACCAGAAGAAGAAGAACACTCGCTCTTATTTCGTTCGCTTCGCTTGACGACCACGTTGGGGAGATTCAAAGTCCTGGAAGATGTATCAGTAAATACTATTTCTTGCTGATCTTGTTGGAAAACTCGTTTATTTCATAAGGCGGTATGTCTCACATAACACTTTGTTGTTAAAATCTCAATGTTATATTTGCTTGATCAAATATTCTTTTTTAAATGTTAATTAGGTAGTAAGTAAATGATTGTCTGTTAAGTATTATAAGATGAAGTATTGGGTCACAGTGTGTTACATTTATCCTTCAGCTTCTTTGGGTGGCTTTATATAAGGTGTCTCAGTTGAAACACGTGGTCACAAGGGTCCACGTGCATGTTAGCTTGGAATGCATTTTTTGGTTCAGTTTAGTCAGAATTTTACATTTTCATTATGTTCTTTACAATAGACGTAATTGTACTCGTTTTTACCTGTCTTTATGTAATTTCTAAGAACTATGACTAACATTTGCTTAGCAATATTAAACAAGCTCATAGCATGAGTAGCAAATTGAGTTTCTTGCTTGTAGTTGGTGTAGGGTTCCCGCGAGTCCTTAAAAAGTCTTACATTTAAGGCCATAAAAAGTCTTAAATGGTATAACAAAAGTCTTAATTATAATTCAAAGAGGTCTTAAATTTAGGGACCGAAAACAGGAATCACGATATGGCCAAATGTAATTATTAAACAGGAAAAGGCTGTGATTTAATTCAATAAATCTGTAGTCTGTATGCGCTGCGTGCTTCAAAGTGAAGACGCGGCTCTCTTAGCACGTGGGGAGCTCATGATACAGTGTTTCCAGCGGTTTCAGAGTGGTTCAAAATCTGTTAATTACTGCTTATTTTTGTCTTATGATGATGTTTATTTTACAGCGTGTATATAGTAATAAGTTGTAGATGTTTGTAAAAGTGCATATTTTATTTCCCTTATCTGTTTTTTGTGAGCAACTGAGAGTACAGACATTTCAAAATAAGAGTCCCAGGTGTATTTTTTGCTTGTTGATAGTTATAAGTCCAGCGTTTGCACCAATTTTTTTTTATTTTACCTTTTGTTTTATTGTTGCCTCTGTGCCTGCCACAGTAAAAAAAAAATAAAAATCTAAGAACATTTTTAACACATTTAATATCAATTTTAAAAACTTTCATATGTACGTAAACTCGTGAATTCTTATTCGGATATGTTGATATATTGGTAGATAAAGCAATTTTAATATGATCTGGTATGACATACCATACTAATTTTATTTGTTCAAGTCTTAAAGGTGCTATATGTAATATTTTTTACTGTACTAAACCATAAAATGAACATATGTCATTAGAGAATTAAGAAACATGCTAAATTGAAATACTGGATTCTCCAAATATTGTCTACAGCCAGTATATTCTACTTTGAAGTTTCCATTCCGGCCGGAATTTCTGTTTATGTTTTGACCTGTGTGATCCCGCCCACTGCCCACTCACCAATAGTATTTCGACACCACCGGGTTGCCAGATTTGAACAAGTTTGCAGGCAAACAACACTGCGTGCTGCAGCCATGGAAGCCAGCAAACGAACTGGATCAAAGATAACCGATTCCACCAGACCTAAAAAGCCTCGCCATCCGTCTAAAAACCACCATGACCAGAGACGTAGTAAAACAAGGATAAATACTGGAGATGCCTTTGGAAAATGGGAGACAGCTTAAAGCCCAGAAATCCTTTAAAACGGATGCTGAGTTGGCTAATTTGCGTTTCAACATTCTGGCAACCCGCATGAGCTTCAAGTCTGGGGCGGGGCAGACAACTCTCCAATATTTTGAATTTGGACTGCAGTACCCATTTCAAACGCTTGTTGTCAATCTTACATATAGCACCTTAAAAAAAGGTCTTACATTTGATTTTAAAATCTGTGCAGCATCCCTGTTGTATCACATTTATGTATTAAAAGATATAACCCTAAAATAGTAATGTGGTACATATTTATGCAGGCTGATCAGCGAGGTTGAGTCTGAAGTGACTCTGTCCTTTCCTGTTGTGTCTGCTAGATGAATTTGGGGTGGTTTGAGGCCATGCATTGTACTCTCTACTGCACGGTTATAGAAACTCCTGACAAGCAGTGCTACGCAATTATGTACTTGAGGGTCTTGTTCTTCTCAACCTGTACATACTGCCACTTTTATGTGAATGTACTAAAATGATCTTTCTCTTGCAGTGTAATGGAATTCCCCTGGAGCTTTAACAGGACATCCATCTGGCCACCTTGAAGAATACTATGCATTGTTTTGGTTGCGAGTTTGATGCCATCTAAGAGATGAATTTCTCAAAGCAGCTTCAAGAAAGAAGTCCGCTCTGCATATGAAGATTCAGACAGGTTGCAAAGCCGAAGTAATAAAGTTTGATGTAAACTTGAGTACTGTCTATCCTTGTACATTGAAATAGCCAGTATTGCAGGCTGTTCAGCGAGGTTGAGTCTTTGTGACTCTTGCCTTTCCTGTGATGTCTGCTAGAGAGATTTGAGGTGGTTTGAGGCCTGCTGTGGTGCCCTTCCTAGCACGGCTATATAATCTTCAAACATTTGTATTGGAAGAGTGTCTATAGTCTTGTGAGGCAAATGAAGTCTTATTTAACAAAATATTTCATCTGTTTTTCTTTTACAGGGAGAAACTCGTTCTTTGCAGTGCAGTTGGATCACTTGTTGCTTAAAGAAGACCTAACAACTGTAGAGAATATAATTTAATTGGAAATGTTGGTTTAAGATTTAACAATATTTGGTGCATGTGTTGTTGGTTCAAATACATCCATTTTTTGTTTTTTTGAACACCGTCTGTTTGGTTACAAGTTCTACTGAATAAAGACAAAGAGCACATCTTTAAAGAGTGAAATGGTTGTGGATCCTTTTACACATTGCTGAATGCATATATCTTGTATGAAAAGGATAATGCTGAAGATGGTGCGTGAGTGTTTTAATTTGCTGTGCACCTTTTTAACCTTCAATTATTTGCGTTTTTATTTTAATAGGGAAACGATACAAAACTTTACAGTATGATTTACAACCAGTGACCGACTTAAATATTGCTACAATAACTCAATTGCAAAAGACTGAATTGTTTGTAATAAATGCCCAATCAGTTGTTTGTGTACTAAAGCATACACTGCCTTTCCTATTAACCTCACATTTACAAGTGTAGAAAAAAGCACAAACCCCCAAAATCAATGTTCTTTTTATTTTGTTTATTTTACACCATTTTGCCAGGAGTGTATGTAGATGATACATGCCATAGGATAGGATGGTATTTTATTAATATCCTGGGGAAAATTCAGCAACACAATGTTTGTGTGAATCACAAGAATGGCCTACAAGTTAAAATATGTTGTCCACAAAACAGAAATTGTTGGAAAATGTCATAACCTCTAGATTTAAAGACAATGACATGGGGGGAAATATAGTTCATAAGACTCCAGTGGTTAAATCCATTTCTTCAGAAGTGATGTGATAGATGTGGGTGAGAAACACAAATATTTAAGTCCTTTTTTTACTATTAATCTCCACTTTCAATTGTTTTTTTTTTTTTTTTTTTTTTTTTTTTGACGATTCACATTCTTTGCATATCACCACCTACTGGACGGAGGAGAATTTATAGTTTAAAAAAAAGAAAAGAAAAATAACTTCAATATTGATCTGTTTCTCACCCACTCCTTTCATATCGCTTCTGAAGATATGGATTTAACCGCTGGAGTTGTGTGGATTAAGTTTATGTTTCCTTTGTGATTTTTGGAGCTTCAAAGATCTGGTCACCTTTCACTTGCATTGTGTGGACCTACAGAGCTGAAACATTCTTCTAAAAATATTTGTGTTTAGTAGAAGAAAGAAAGTCATACACATCTGGGATGGCATGAGGGTGAGTAAATAAAGAGAGAATTAAAATTTTTGGATGAACTGTTCCTTTAAGGCAGTTAATGGAGTTGAACACACTCCTATTTGTTCCCGTGGAGACATGAGCACTGTGCAGTTTCACTTTCACAGGAGAACAGTTTAGTGGTTCTTTGGTACCTCACCCTGGCAAAAGAAACATACTTTGTGGTTGTGAAACGTTAGTGGAACATGTCTATATTTCATGTAATAAACTACATCTGTGGTTACTCTGCTTGGACACCTAATATTGCTTAGAAGAAATAACACAAATTATACAATTGTTGATATACAGTAAGAGTACAGCAATAAAAAAATTATCTGGATACCTCAGATACCTGGTATTGGAAGAATATGATGCAATTGTGTAAGTTGAAATCTGACTTTTGATTGCAGACTTTGGTATCTTGGCAAACCTGAGCACAGTTTGAGCCATTTTTGAAGATCTCTTCTGAAATTGGGGTCTTTTCATTGCTTTTGGTCATATTTTATATGGCTTATTGGCTTAATGACCCAACTCAAAAGAGCCCACATTTAAATCTCAAGATATTTTTGTCCACCAGATAAAAATCATAAGTCATATGATTTGAGGTAACATTCATGTCCATAGCACTATGTGTTAGGGTCAGGGTCATGTTTGGGGTTAGGGTCAGGGTTAGGGATAGGATAAGTTAGGGTTAGAGCTTTAGAACGCTGCACTACAAAGAAAAGCTGAAACTGTGACACAGAAGTTGAATTATCAGCTAGCAACAGCTATTAAAAGCAAGAAAGAGAATTAGAAATGAAAGTTACAAAGGCAGGGACAAAACTGAATCTAGTTTCTCTTGTGTGTGTGGCCTGCTATGAGATCTGAGTCCTATGTTTAAAAAAAAAAAAAAAAAAATATATATATATATATATATATATATATATATATATGTGTGTGTATATATATTATTCTAATATTGTCAGCTGACTGGAATTTTATGAACCCTGAGTCATTCCCAGATTATACTGCAACAAGACCTTAAACCTTCGATCTGTGGATTTCAAAACCTACCCAATGTTCTCCTGTTACACAGACAGCTGTGTACACGACTATCACTTGATCATCCCTCTCTGGGATTGTACTGGAGTCTACAGCCTCTCTGGGTATTCAGTGAAAAATGTACATTGAGGTCAGTGATTTCCTGGTGCTAAAACGAAACATTGCACCAACTCATTCAAACAAATTTGTGAACTTATTCAATGCCTTCGATAGTTTGTTGCGCTAAAAGTGTTTCTTGCACTTAGATGCAAAAAGCGATTGTGAAGTGAGTTGTTTTCAACTGTACAAGATGTAATACAGTGAAGACAAATGCATGTTTTATGAACTGTACCCCCCAAAACTCAAACTCCAAACCTAAGTCTAACCACCAGTGGAGTAAAAATGTAATGTTAGGATGAAAAATGCAGCCTCTGAATCGTGCTCATCACTGATTAATGATTACTTCCTGGTTTCAACGTAGGATACAAACTTGGGTCTCCTACACTGCCGACACAGCACACATCCGGTCACGCCATTAAGAAAGGTAAATGCGATCTGCTTGGAGATTTTGCCTGTCAGTGAGTTGGCATAATGTCGCCGATCCTAGGGTACTGGAACTTTTGGAAACAACATGCAGACTTAACGTGTGATCATGTTGAGTCAGAAGGAGTTGGCGCTCGCATTAGAGTCTGCCAGCAGGTCAATTCTTGACTGTCTGGACTCCCTGCTTAGTTAATGGCTCCAGCAAATGGGAAAGCACATCAAACATGATAGAAAAAAATAATTCAGTTGCCGGGGTTAGTACTTGTGGTCTTGACAATTGACCAATGAGCCGTTTTTACTGAAGAACCGACAAGACATCATGCTCTGATCAGAATGCTTTCATCAGTGACCGTACTCAACCACATATCAGAAGTTCCAAATGTAATCCAGAGTGATTCTGTCACCAAGTGTTTTTCCTGGGATTCTCCAACACTAAAATTACTAAAAATCAGAAAGTGGAGGCAGAAAAGTCTGTTTTTATTTAACATAAATCCTTTGCTCACTGAAAGATGAATATGGAAATGCGCTTTCTACGGCAAGCCCAGAGGGGATAAATACACAATTACACACATTAACACGGTAAAGATACTTAATTTTTAATATCTTAAATCTCTCTATTACAATTGTTAATGTTCACACTGAACTCCTGGTGTTATTTCGGGAATCGGAGAGAGTGTCTCAGGGAGTGTGTATATCTGTCACACGTCTGTCATTCTAAATTTGTGAGTGTGTCATACCTCCAACTGAAGAGAGCAAGACCTCAGCAAAACTCAGTCTGTAAGTGTGACAACCTCGACCAAAACCCTGTTTTTTGGAGTTGGCTAGTGTGACGCTGGCTTAAAGATGAAGTATGTAACTTTTTCAGTGTTAAAATTCTTTCTCCTAACACAGCTTAATATGCAGAATCAACTAAAAGTAAGCCATTCATAGGTTAATTTACTCAAAACCTGTAAACACTGTGTGGCGCTATAAGGTTCATGTGAAAAGTTTGTTCTGAGCTACCTGTTTAGACCCACTCTAAAAACATTACTCAACCAATGGCTTTAATTGGGGGTGGGGCTATTTGTTTGTTCGATCAACGGCAGATGAGGGGCGTGTTCAGAAAGCTGTTTTGAAGACGTTGTTTATTTTTGTAATTCCATTCGGTGGTGCGTGTGTCGCAGAAATTACATACTTCAGCTTTAAGGTGATCTGAGTGTTGTAGCATCTTGCTATGCTGCTGCTAGGGTGTTTTGGATGGTTGTTTTATGGTTCTTTACCAGCCAAAGTCAAACTCCAAGTTTCTTTGATATTCTGATTTCTAGATATGGTTCAGCACTCGAGTCCGCCATGTGCTAAGCACTGAAGTTTAATACTTAAGGTTCGGGATTTCTTCAAATTCCTAACCTTTTTTTTTTTTTATCCCCTTTTCTCCCAATTTGGTTTGCCCAATTCCCACTACTTAGTAGGTCCTCGTGGTGGCGCGGTTACTCACCTCAATCCGGGTGGTGGGGGAAAAGTCTCAGTTGCCTCTGCTTCTGAGATGGTCAGTCCACGCATCTTATCACGTGGCTCGCTGTGCATGACACTGCGGAGACTCACAGCACGTGGAGGCTCATGCTACTCTCCGCGATCCACACACAACTTACCACGCGCCCCATTGAGAGCGAGAACCCCTATTCGCGACCACGAGGAGGTTACCCCATGTGACTCTACCCTCCCTAGCAACTGGGCCAATTTGGTTGCTTAGGAGACCTGGCTGAAGTCACTCAGCACACCCTGGATTCGAACTCGTGACTCCAGGGGTGGTAGTCAGCATCAATACTCGCTGAGCTACCCAGGCCCCCCAATTCCTAACCTTATGTATGAACAATTGTAAAAGTGATACTTGCCTAAGCAAGCCAATAAATGTCATAACCTTCCCCTAAATCAGTGTGTGTGTCCTCTTGCCCTTCAGGCCGCTCAACACAGTGTTCCTCCCGAATCCTCAGCTGATGAGAATACGCCACACTCACACAAATACATCATTCACTGTCCAAACCAGTGCTGCTTATGTAATTCCATGGTAAAGCAGCTGCATGTATACTCAATGCAAAACACAACATTGTCTGTAGTTATGAATCTCCAATGTATACGGGATCTCATTCTGCATCCTATAACCTGCAAATTTAAACTAGCATCCATTTGGTTGTTGGAAAGTGATGCCTGACCTGAAGGCCAGTTGTGCTCTCAGCGTCGTAAACCCTACTGTTAGTGATATACGTCATTGTACTGCAGGGCTACATTACAGCTTTATTACACTCAGTTCACCTTACCCAGACCTCCTTTGGATAGATTACTGTTCTTAATGGCTGGCAGAGAGAGACAGCTGTCATTTGGCCAGACAGCTTTTAACCAAGACTATTTGAGTACTTAACCTTGTTTTCTGCAACTGGCTCATTAGAGGAATTTGCAGATGTCTAATGGAGGAGTGGTTTCAAACTGGTGGATTGTGACCCAAAAAAGGGGCACAGCTCTGTTCTGATAGGGTCACGGGCCAGGATTATTGGAAAAAATCGCTGTTCCATGTGCAGTCTGAAACGCAAATGAATTGGTTGTGTTCTGTCGCCGGACAGAAATTCCAAGTAAACGTCCCGTCACCTTTGAAGGAATGCAATGTGAAGGTTGTTAAAAGGAACATTTATCTTTAACAATGCTATCAAAGTGAACAGCAGGAAAAGCAATGCCACTACAACATGGGCCGCCAGCTTGAAGTTTTGGGTTGACTGCGACACATGACAACAAATACGTAATCTTTTTCAGATATCTCAGTTTTCCCTGTCCACTCTACAATGCGAAGACAGCGTTTTCAAATGTATCCACTTGAGAGAGTGTTTTCGAAAAGCTCTTTTTTCGCTATCAAAAACGCCATCTCAGTGTGGACGGAAGGCCAAAACTTAGAGAAAAAGATGCATTTTCAAATGAAAACATATTAGTGTGGACGTATTATTGTAACAATTCTGCCTAATTTAAAGGTTTAATAGATTTCAATGTTGGACAAGAACATTTATGATTACTTTTGTAGATAATTTTGGTACTGTGTTGGGTCGCCTCTTGATGTAAATGAAGGAGATCTGACTTAAAGTATCATGGAGAGACACAGACCAAATGTGCACTTGCACATTCATTTATAATAAGATTTTTCCTTGATCATCCTAAATTGTGTCAAGCAGACTTGGTACTTGTTAAAAGAGAAGAAATTAAAATAAAGGCTGGAAAGTAAAAGTATATAAGCACAGAAGAGTTGTTAAACTGTCTCATTTCGTAACACTGATGTCTGTTTCTTGGCACAGTACGTTGTCTTACTTTAACGGTGTTGGCACAGGGCTCTGTGCTCTCTTATTGCTGTGTGGCTCTCTGTGTTAACTGATTAAAGCCCCATGTGTCAACCTGAAACTCTTCCTCATACTTCTGATTCAAAAACTCGAAACCATGTGAAACTACGTCTGGAGTCATTACAGTAACTCTGCTGGTGTGTGTGCACATACAAATGGCACAGATTTCTCCTAGCCACCTCTTCTAAGTATTGGCAGTACTGGTGTTGTAGCTAGCATGAATAATTGTCCTATCCTTCATATCCTTATTACTCACCCCAAAATGTATAGGGGTACCTTGAAACAAGTAGATAAGTTTATTTTCCTGTTTGACATCAGCACGCTTAACAGTATTATGCCTCTCTCTAGTGGAAGATTTTGTGACAGCAGTAGTTTTCTGTCACACATTTAGAAAATAGATTTTATCAATAGCTTTCTGTTCTGTGTTTGTTTGTAATGATAAATACTTATTTTTATCGTGAAATGTGTACATTTTCCCCAAGGAACAATTCAAGTTCAGGCTCAAAATGCAGATACCACATAAACAGCTATATATATAAAAGCATTTGTCAAAATATATATATAAATAAATAAAACCATTCAAAACTGACCAATGAATAAACTAAAGTTCACATGATCATTCAATTGTTCCTCCCTGCAGACATAAAGTTTTTTTTTTTTTTTTTTTTTTTATGTGCACAGAGCAGAAATTATTTGTAATGAGTATGAGATTAATTACAAATAAATACTCTTTGCATTCCTGCATTAAAGGGATAATTAATCCAAAAATGAAATTATTACTCACTCTTATGCCATTTCAGATATATATGACTTTGTCTCTTCTGCAGAACACAAACTAAGATTTTTAAAAGAATTTCTCTGGTCTGTAGGTCAATACAATGCAAGTGAATGGTAACCAAAACTTTGAAGCTCCAAAAAGCATATAAAGGCTGCAAAAAATTAATCCAAATGACTCCATTTGTTTAAGTAATGCCTTCTGAAGTGATCCAGTTGGTTTTGGGTGAGAACAGACCAAAATATAACTCCTATTCTTCTAAAAATCTTCTTTTGTGTTCAGCAGAAGAAAGAAAGTCATACACATCTGGGATGGCATGAGGGTGAGTAAACGATGAGGTATATGTTCATTTTTGGGTGAACTATTTCTTAAAGGAATTGTCAGCTCCATAAATTATATTATGAATGTAATTAGTCAAGTCATTTTTAAATGATCGGTTATGTATTTTATTAGGTGAAACCAAATGTGGGGATGACTGTCTGTGCAGATGATGAAAATGAATGGAAAAGGGATCAACATTTGAAATGTGTAGTAGGCTACAGGGGGAATGGTATATAAGAGTTATGGAGGTAACAGTTTTGGGTTGTCAGAAGTACAAAAGTATATTGTTGGAGTATTAAGCATAATAGTTTGTTTGATTGCATAAAGTGAAGGTCAGTTAGAGTTGGGGATGTTTTTAGGGCATGTAAGAGGGGTGCACTGCTGTATAGGGCACTTTATTATTATTATTATTATTATTATTATTATTATTTTCATAGGTTTGTGGCATCCCATAAATGAGCTCTAGATTTTAATTTCAGATGAATCCCCCATGCAGGACATTTAATGTACAGTAGGTGGAGGCAACGTTTCTAGTGAGCGGTCTTAACACCAGAAGAAGAAGAACACTCGCTCTTATTTCGTTCGCTTCGCTTGACGACCACGTTGGGGAGATTCAAAGTCCTGGAAGATGTACCAGTAAATACTATTTCTTGCTGATCTTGTTGGAAAACTCGTTTATTTCATAAGGCGGTATGTCTCACATAACACTTTGTTGTTAAAATCTCAATGTTATATTTGCTTGATCAAATATTCTTTTTTAAATGTTAATTAGGTAGTAAGTAAATGATTGTCTGTTAAGTATTATAAGATGAAGTATTGGGTCACAGTGTGTTACATTTATCCTTCAGCTTCTTTGGGTGGCTTTATATAAGGTGTCTCAGTTGAAACACGTGGTCACAAGGGTCCACGTGCATGTTAGCTTGGAATGCATTTTTTGGTTCAGTTTAGTCAGAATTTTACATTTTCATTATGTTCTTTACAATAGACGTAATTGTACTCGTTTTTACCTGTCTTTATGTAATTTCTAAGAACTATGACTAACATTTGCTTAGCAATATTAAACAAGCTCATAGCATGAGTAGCAAATTGAGTTTCTTGCTTGTAGTTGGTGTAGGGTTCCCGCGAGTCCTTAAAAAGTCTTACATTTAAGGCCATAAAAAGTCTTAAATGGTATAACAAAAGTCTTAATTATCATTCAAAGAGGTCTTAAATTTAGGGACCGAAAACAGGAATCACGATATGGCCAAATGTAATTATTAAACAGGAAAAGGCTGTGATTTAATTCAATAAATCTATAGTCTGTATGCGCTGCGTGCTTCAAAGTGAAGACGCGGCTCTCTTAGCACGCAGGGAGCTCATGATACAGTGTTTCCAGCGGTTTCAGAGTGGTTCAAAATCTGTTAATTACTGCTTATTTTTGTCTTATGATGATGTTTATTTTACAGCGTGTATATAGTAATAAGTTGTAGATGTTTGTAAGAGTGCATATTTTATTTCCCTTATCTGTTTTTTGTGAGCAACTGAGAGTACAGACATTTCAAAATAAGAGTCCCAGGTGTATTTTTGGCTTGTTGATAGTTATAAGTCCAGCGTTTGCACCAAATATATATTTTTTTCTTTTTGATTTATTGTTGCCTCTGTGCCTGCCACAGTAAAAAAAAAAAAAAAAAAAATTCTAAGAACATTTTTAACACATTTAATATCAATTTTAAAAACTTTCGTATGTACGTAAACTCGTGATTTCTTATTCGGCTGTGTTGATATATTGGTAGATAAAGCAATTTTAATATGATCTGGTATGACATACCATACTAATTTTATTTGTTCAAGTCTTAAAGGTGCTATATGTAATGTTGTTTTACTGTACTAAACCATAAAATGAACATATGTCATTAGAGAATTAAGAAACATGCTAAATTGAAATACTGGATTCTCCAAATATTGTCTACAGCCAGTATATTCTACTTTGAAATTTCCATTCCGGGCTGTAATTTCTGTTTATGTTTTGACCTGTGTGATCCCGCCCACTGCCCACTCACCAATAGTATTTCGACACTGCCGGGTTGCCAGATTTGAACAAGTTTGCAGGCAAACAACACTGCGTGCTGCAGCCATGGAAGCCAGCAAACGAACTGGATCAAAGATAACAGATTCCACCCGACCTAAAAAGCCTCGCCATCCGTCTAAAAACCACCATGACCAGAGGCGTAGTAAAACAAGGATAAATACTGGAGATGCCTTTGGAAAATGGGAGACAGCTTAAAGCCCAGAAATCCTTTAAAATGTATGTTGAGTTGGCTAATTTGCATGTCAACATTCTGGCAACCAGCATGAGCTTCAAGTCTGGGGCGGGGCAGACAACTCTCCAATATTTTGAATTTGGACTGCAGTACCCATTACAGGCGCTTGTTGTCAATCTTACATATAGCACCTTAAAACAAGTTCTTAAATTTGATTTTAAAATCTGTGCAGCATCCCTGTGGTATCACATTTATGTATAAAAAAAAAAAAGATATAAAAGATATAACCCTAAAATAGTAATGTGGTACATATTTATGCAGGCTGATCAGCGAGGTTGAGTCTGAAGTGACTCTGTCCTTTCCTGTTGTGTCTGCTAGATGAATTTGGGGTGGTTTGAGGCCATGCATTGTACTCTCTACTGCACGGTTATAGAAACTCCTGACAAGCAGTGCTACGCAATTATGTACTTGAGGGTCTTGTTCTTCTCAACCTGTACATACTGCCACTTTTATGTGAATGTACTAAAATGATCTTTCTCTTGCAGTGTAATGGAATTCCCCTGGAGCTTTAACAGGACATCCATCTGGCCACCTTGAAGAATACTATGCATTGTTTTGGTTGCGAGTTTGATGCCATCTAAGAGATGAATTTCTCAAAGCAGCTTCAAGAAAGAAGTCCGCTCTGCATATGAAGATTCAGACAGGTTGCAAAGCCGAAGTAATAAAGTTTGATGTAAACTTGAGTACTGTCTATCCTTGTACATTGAAATAGCCAGTATTGCAGGCTGTTCAGCGAGGTTGAGTCTTTGTGACTCTTGCCTTTCCTGTGATGTCTGCTAGAGAGATTTGAGGTGGTTTGAGGCCTGCTGTGGTGCCCTTCCTAGCACGGCTATATAATCTTCAAACATTTGTATTGGAAGAGTGTCTATAGTCTTGTGAGGCAAATGAAGTCTTATTTAACAAAATATTTCATCTGTTTTTCTTTTACAGGGAGAAACTCGTTCTTTGCAGTGCAGTTGGATCACTTGTTGCTTAAAGAAGACCTAACAACTGTAGAGAATATAATTTAATTGGAAATGTTGGTTTAAGATTTAACAATATTTGGTGCATGTGTTGTTGGTTCAAATACATCCATTTTTTGTTTTTTTGAACACCGTCTGTTTGGTTACAAGTTCTACTGAATAAAGACAAAGAGCACATCTTTAAAGAGTGAAATGGTTGTGGATCCTTTTACACATTGCTGAATGCATATATCTTGTATGAAAAGGATAATGCTGAAGATGGTGCGTGAGTGTTTTTGACAGCTGCAATGAAGTGTTGTAATTTGCTGTGCACATTCTTATCCTTCAATTATTTGCGTTTTTATTTTAATAGGGAAACGATACAAAACTTTACAGTATGATTTACAACCAGTGACCGACTTAAATATTGCTACAATAACTCAATTGCAAAAGTGTAATAAATGTAATAATAATTGCAAAAGTTTGTAATAAATGCCCTAGATAGTTTATTACTTGAATGCAAAAGCAATCAGTTGTTTGTGTACTACAGCATACACTGCCTTTCCTATTAACCTCACATTTACATTTGTTGAAAAAAGCACAAACCCCCAAAATCAATGTTCTTTTTATTTTGTTTATTTTACACCATTTTGCCAGGAGTGTATGTAGATGATACATGCCATAGGATAGGATGGTATTTTATTAATATCCTGGGGAAAATTCAGCAACACAATGTTTGTGTGAATCACAAGAATGGCCTACAAGTTAAAATATGTTGTCCACAAAACAGAAATTGTTGGAAAATGTCATAACCTCTAGATTTAAAGAGAAGTACCTAAATATTGATCTGTTTCTCACCCACTCCTTTCATATCACTTCTGAAGATATGGATTTAACCGCTGGAGTTGTGTGGATTACATTTATGTTTCCTTTATGTGATATTTGGAGCTTCAAAGATCTGGTCACCTTTCACTTGCATTGTGTGGACCTACAGAGCTGAAACATTCTTCTAAAATATTTGTGTTTAGTAGAAGAAAGAAAGTCATACACATCTGGGATGGCATGAGGGTGAGTAAATAAAGAGAGAATACATTTTTTGGATGAACTGTTCCTATAAGGTAGTTAGGCGAGTTGAACACACTCCTATTTGGTCCCGTGGAGACATGAGCACTGTGCAGTTTCACTTTCACAGTAGAACAGTTTAGTGGTTTTTACTTTGGTACCTCACCCTGGCAAAAGAAACATTTCGGAATTTATGTCAGCAACAGGTACGGTTTTTAAATCGCTTAGTGTTAAAATACGTGGATAATCGCTGTGCATTTATCTTTAAATTACATTGCATTTTCTTTAAACATTGCTGTTGGCTGACGTTCAAGGGTTGTTATTGTGAAACGCTTGCTGTAAAACGAGTTTTCCACGTTTCGTGCTACACTGAGAATGCTGCAATAATCTCAGTCATTTTGGGACATGTATTTTTTGCGACTACTTGTTTTGAGCTACAACCATCGCTTGACGTTTCAGTATTTTATAAAAGCCAACAGTACCATGAAAACACCTTTTGTAGATTGCAAGCGAGAGACGCGACAACTTTCCTTTTATAAGCACGCTGTCCACATAGCGCGCGTGCAGTGTAGATAGAAGTAGTTGATTATGTTGAACGAGAGTTTTATAGTTTTGTCTTTTCGGATCGTGTCTTTTGCTTGCATATTAGAAGCATAGAGGACCAAACATGTCAATCTAAAAAATACACAAACAAATGACCTCATGGTGTTAATGTTTTGTTTAAACTTTTTTCCACACAATTTAGTCCTGAATTCTTATCTTAATTATTTTTTATTGATTTGTTTTTTATTAGTTTTTGTAGGTAATAATTTTTTTACTTATTTATTATTACAATTATTTATTTTTGTATTAATATTTATTTTTGGTATTTTATTGTTATGAATATTTTTTTTAATATGTCTATATATTTTATTTATTTTTCATGCATTTGTTTTCATATTTTTATTTAATAATTTATTTCTGTATATTTTATTTCCCCATAGGCATAGACAGGCCAAACAATTTTCTTTATGTGTGCTATAATAATAACGACATTTCCTTTTTTTTTTTTTCCAAAAACAAATGTATGTTTTTTTGCATACTGGTACTGGAATTTTACCCCCTAGTTCTTTCGTGTTGCAGACAGTAATTGATGTTTTGTGACTTTTCCCCCTTTCTTCATTGTTTTAGTTTAATGATGGACACAATAGGAATGGTTATTGAAGTCAGTGGGCTCCCAGACATTGAACCAAACAATAGCATGATTGACAGAATAACCATGCACTTTCTGAGGCGCAGTAACAAGGGTGGAGATGTTTTAACAGTGATTTATCCCACTTCCACCGAAGGCCAGGCTTATGTAGTATTTGAATCGGCAGAAGGTATGATAGTTTGGCTTAATATTTTTTTTCCTTCTACTTTTTGTTAATTGTTTGAAGAATATCGGAATCCACGAGTAAAACCCCTTGTTTTTCTCTCAATATTTTAGTACCTGGAGTTTTGGAACATAGTCATCTTTTGGAAGTGGAAAGTCGGTTTTACCCACTGGAAGTTAAAAGAGTGTACCAGCCTCAGGTAATGCTTATTGTTGGTGATCCTCACTTAGTCCTAGTTAGAGATGGGTAAATGTACAGTATGCAATGCATTAATCATATTTAACATTTACCCGTTATCCATGTTCTGCAATTAAAATACAATTGTCAGTCTCCTGTTTGAATTCTTGCATTTTTGCCCTAAGAGAGGTATGGCTAAGATATTTTCTTTCATGTTTCCTTTTTCTTAGCTGGACATGTCAGTTGAAGCATTCCTCAATGCAAATCTGTTCTCCAGTCAGAGAGAAATCCTAAATCTTCTTGATAGCCATGGCTTTAAGGTGTCAGAGACCAGATCAGGGCAGCTGCATTTGCAGGGCTCCTTTTTAAAGCTAAAACTCATCCACTCCAAACTCATGCAGCTTCTGGCTCAAGAAACCCATCTTCAGAGAACAACACCTTCCCCTTACACTAATGGCTACTCTAAAGGCCCGGTATCCAAATATTGCCCCAATGACTATGAATCCATATCTAAATACACACTGAGGTACAACCAGACCAATGGCAACTCAGTGTATGTTGGGGCCAGTAGCCCATCTACAGCAATAACCTCAAGATCCCCAGAGTTCCCAAGCAGTCTGCCAAGCTTCCGGATGGTCTCTCCACCGGCTGGAAGCTCAAGCTTTGGAGGTTCCTGTAGCAGTCCTTCCAGATTCTATGATGATTCCAACACAAGCTCAGAGACCCCTTCTCCCAGGCAAACCGAGGTTTCCTTCCCTGTTGAACCAGATGTGTTTAAATACACAATGCGCTTTGAAAAAGAGTTTATTAAAAAAATGGAATTGGATTATAGCACTCATATTAATCATGAGGATAATTCAGGAGTTTTTACTGTTAAAATTTTGGGAGGGGCCTTTGAGGAAGCAGCTAAAAAACTGTCTTACTTCATGCAGGACATCACCTCATCGCTACGAACACAAGAAATAGACCTGAATAAACTTAGCGACAGTCAGCAGAGACTAATTGCTCATAACATTTACATGTTCAAAGACATCTACAAAGTTTTGATTTGGCAGGAAGGGCATGTTATTAAAGTGGTGGGATCATCGAAAGATAGCTATGAAGTGAAGCAAAGGCTTCTTGGATGTGAGGTTGACAATCCTGTGCCAAGCCAGTTGGTGAGGAGCTCGCATTTGCGAAGCAGCAACTCTTTGCCAAGACAAACAACAAGGACTAGAATGGAGGACGATAGACTAAATCCTGACATTGTGCTTCAAGCTACTACTTTTAGTAGCACCTCTCCCTCACATTACCTGAGAGACTCTCAGTCTGGGCAAGACTTACAACAGGATAGAGGTCGTCAGCCCTCTAAACCCACTGCTGAACGCAGCAGACCACGTAGCACCTCTGAGTCCAGACATAAAAATAAAAAAACAGTAGACCGATCTCTCCCAAATGATGATCAGCAGGATTTGACAACCCCTAGTGGAGTTAAGACATCTAAACAAAATCCAGCACCTAAAGGTTTTTCTTATTTTCAGATCCCTGGTGATATAAAATCCAAATTTCGCAAAAATCAAAAGTCACAAATTTCCAACGTATGAAATGACTGAATCCAGTAAATCTATAATTCATAATTTGACACATCACCATCAATATCTCCTTTATTGTTAAACACACTTATAATTTGGTTTTGCAGCTTTTTTAGAACAACATTTGTCAGACACCTTATAATATTTGTGCTTGACTCTACTGTACATTAAGAGAAGTACGAGCCTGATCTATATTGACGATTTTATAATCACATCTATTATTTAAATAGTACACGTTTATAAGCACTTTGCAATAATTTCTGTGATTGTTTTACAGTTATTGTATCATATGTATAAATCAGTAAATCCAAATGCGTGGTGCGAGAGTTTTTGTATAACGTATAATGTGCATGTAAGGGCAGCCGGGGGAGTTACTGGTGCCCCCTAGGGTAAGATGGTGCCCTCCTAGGGAGTTGGTGCCCTACTCAGACTGCGTAATATGCGTATAGGGAGCGGCGGTACTGCCTTCATTGTTGATTTGTAAAGACTCTCTCATTACCATGGAGACAGGACTCAATGAGGAAGTGCCTTTTTATGCATAGAACAGGAAGTGAGGCAGGCCCTGTGGTTAACTTAGGGCTGAGCATCTCCCTGTGTAAAAACGAATGAAACGAGCTTAGGTCGACATGTTTAAACGTTAGAATGAGATAAATACATTGATGTGTAGAGTGCAATTGTTTGTTTGTTTTTTTTTTCTTTATGATCTGACACTTAACTGATTTGTGTTAACTGAGAATATGTAATTTCCAATATTTCTGTAACATACAGCTTTTTTAATGTAGTGGAATCCTGTAAAAATATATATATATATGTTTTTACCTGTGGTTTGATTTCGTCACTGTGATTCATCTTTTACCTTAAAACATTTTCAGCAATTTTGAATGATTATTTTTAGGCATTATTCAATGTGGACAACTTGGGACTCAAATTGCTTTTCATTGCTCAGAACAGAAAACTAATGTAATCAAACACAACTATGCAAAACAAAAGGGCAACACTACAATAAAATTAAAAACACTGCAAACATGAACTAAACAACCAACTGCAACTGACACAAACTAACAATAAAATATAACTATTTAACTTCTGGCAAAAGCTACATTCTACAGTTTTTTTCAGATCTTTGCTTGATAAACTTAACATTTTCACATTTGATTACAGTAGTAGTCTCTTTTATTCAAAGTGACTTACTAGTGAGGAATACTACAGTCCAAGAGATCATAAAGAAAAAAGCATTGTATGTGTTGCAAAGTTCCAAAAATACACAAGATCTACTGATTTTCCAGCCATATAATTTCAAAACCCACACCCTTTAATTACAGGTGGTGAAATTCACAGCTTTAGTCCCCACTCACATCTCTATCTAATGCGTTTTAGTCATCTGATAATTAGAGCTGGGTATCGATACAGATTTCCCAATTAGATTTCTATTCATTTGGGTATATTTCAGATATCTCCGAGCTAATGCTGAGAATTATACAGGGGACCTTCTTACTAGGTACAATATGAAAATATTAATTTTACTAATTGTATTTTAATAGTTTTTCATCATTTTGGTCACATTTTAGCTTTTAAAAAATTGAACAAATCAATGCATTTAATCAATAAATATTATATTGAATATAATACATTTTGTTACATTTTTATTTTTTAACTGCATAATCAGATATTTACATTGATTTGTTGAGCACGTGCTAAAAACCGGTACTGTCTCTTTAAAGAAATTCAGCATTTCTGTAAACAGCGTCTTTAAATGAGCGCATGTTAACGAGAGCGACTCGAATGGCTTTATCTTGTCCATGCTATGCCTGATTACAGTTAAATGTTTATTACTGACAGTAAAGAACAGAAAGAGTAAAGAAACATTATTCAATGACAAATGGGTTGCGTGGATCTTGTCTTTGGACACACATTACATGGAACAACTTTTACTCTCAAGATGCGTTGAAAGTATCTCGCTATACTACTATACTGCACAGTCACTGTTGAGGGAAATCTGAAAATTGACCAGCCAATTACCAAATAATTTTTTTTTAGCCGCATAGAGCGAAATTTGGTTACAAATGCGAATGATTTCCTCTCATATTAGGGGAGGGTTGCGCATACAGTAAAAGATAGATCCACGGCTTTTGAGAATCTATATAGTATCGACTAAATTTGACAAAAAACAATTAATTGAAAATCAATTAATGTAATATTTTTTTGCCCAGCCCTACAAATAACTCATGTCACAGTACCTGGTTTGGGAGAACATAGGGTCTGTATTAGTTATGTCCTGTGAAATCTGACTCATTGCAGCTCATTCTTTGATTTTCACAAGCTGATTTCCACACTGTTGTAATTGCATAAACATAATCTTATCCAATGTGTTGCTCAGCGTCATCTTAAGTATTTTTACTTGTTGTCCCTATCCATGTAGAATAAAACAGCTTTTATAAAGTTACTGATATGACTGGTGTCTTCATTTTAATGTGAGTGCTCCTACATAATTTCCTACATATATTGCAAAATTACAATTCATGTCTTTAGGAGTTCAGCTTTTTTAATGAGGAATGTATGACTGAGTGCACCTTTAAATAGTGAATAAGTACTTACATTTTGGTCTGTTACTCACCCAAAGCAATCGTAATCACTTCAGAAGACATGGACTGAAGCACTCGAGTCATATGGATTACTTTTATGCTTCCTTTATGTGCAAGGTTTGGACCCCATTGACTTACACTGTACTGTATTGACAAAAACACATCATGCACCCTTCAAAATATCTTTGTTTGATCCGCAGAAGAAAAAGTCATACAGGTTTGAGACATCATTGGTGAGTAAATGATGAGAGAATTATCATTTTTGTTTGAACTATCCCTTTATATTTTTACACTTTTACACTGCATTTAGATTCAGATGTTGGAGCTGTGGTTGCCAAATAAGGACCAATACAATATTAACTGAACACAAATTATAGTCTTACATGGCTTTAATAAGATCCGATTTGTAATCCTGTTCTTAACAACACGTTTATTTGGATCATTTCATACTATTTAACTGATAGTATCACAACTGCTGATTGGTATCACAACTGCTCCCAGCACCCCCTTTTTTGTCCCTAAATGGCATGCTTTGAGTTCTTTCCATCTTGTTTGGTCCTGTTGTTTATGATTATGAGTAGGTTTTTCAAGAATTAGATCCCAGATTAGTGTGTGTGGGCAGCACAAACTCAGACCATGTGAAAGTTCTAGCTTTTGACAGCAGTTATGCCTAGGATCCATACTCCCCCATGACTGAAGGACTAGAGGAAAGGGGCCGGGTTTACGGAAATGCCTTTCATCCTCTCATAAGATAACTGTCTACGATACCTTAAAGGAATAGTTCACCCCAAAATAAAAATTAAAGTCATATTTATTCACCCTCATTTTGTTACAAACACCGTTATGAATCTCTTTCATGGAACAGAAGACTTGAAATATAGTGCAAGTTATATTGATTACTTTGATAATAATTTTAAGGTGCTTTTTTGTATTTCTGGAGATTGACAACCCCATTCCTCAATCCCTTTCACCCTTTTATGGAAAAGAGAGACCAGGATATTCTTCAAGAAATCACCTTTTTTTTTGTTCCACAGAAGACAGAATGTCAAGTGATTAAATTATAAAAATCATTTGTCATTTTTTGCAAACTACTTCTTTAAAGCCTATTTAATACACTATTTAAGTAGCAAGAACATGATACATTGTTGTTTGGGTTTATTTTTTATTTATAATAAAAATAAAGAGAGAGAGAGAGATAGCAAAATGTCATCAGGACAGTGGATGAGGTTTCACTGTGGCTGCTTCCAGTGCCATGCGTTTAAAGATAGTTCCTTCCCCACTATATACACCCACATGTGCAAATACACACACATATGCAAGCGTTCTCTCGAACAGGATGACATGCTGAAGCCTGCAGACCGCAGTAGTCACTGACTTCATTTAGCACAGCCTCAGATCAACCAAAGATCAAGACACAGGCCACACCCATTCTTGTCTCCTCTACCGGCTTTGAGAAGACGATAGCCACTGCTCTGTTTCTCTGCCTTTCTCGTCGCCCTCCACTCTTCTCTCCATCCGTTTGTCCTTCAGATAGACACCTGCAGGGATGGCGGAACTGGAGGGCTTGGAGTTTGGAAAGTCTGACTTTGTGCTTCTAGATGAAGTGACTATGGAGCAGTTTATGGAGAATTTGAAGATGAGGTAAGAACGAACAGTGTACAGTACACTTAGTCGGGCTGTGTATAGAGACTCAATGGGCAATATATATATATATATATATATATATATATATATATATATATATATATATATATATACACAGAAACTAACAGCTTTACACATAATGGATTTCCATGACTTTATACTTGTGTATAGCTAGACTATTGGGAGCTTTGGGAATGTGGTACTCATTTTTTGTCTGAAGAACTTGCCCGCTGAATACATTTCCACTTCCTCCAGCTAGAACAGACAGAATGATGAGAAAATGACAGATGAAGAAGAAGAAGTGTAGGGGGAAGAATGAGTCATATCACATTTGACTTTCCCGCTCATGGCTGTGATATTAAATTTAGTGACTGACAGCAACAGCTTAAGCGACAAAATTCATCTTATCGTGTCTTATAACAGCTGATCAAGGCCAGCCAGTAGAATCTTAGTGGCCCTGATGATGAAATCCAAAGTTTCCAGTTCTCCTTTCCTTCTACTTGCAGCAAGTTCACCCTCTGTGATGTCATTGCTTGAACTGGGTGGAATCAGATTACCTTTACCTTGGTCAGTTTGCTGGAAACTGAAAGTTTGATTGCATTCTGTTTTGTCTGTTACATTACACATCTGAAACATCTGTGGGAAAAAACATCAAGTTCTGACAATTCCCAGCAAGAATATAGCGCTTTTTATCAGCTGAGCTGTGACAAGGTCTCATGTGATTGCACCGCATAATCACACAGAAAATAAATGTGAATTCACTCAAAGTTTATGAGTTAATGCTCTTTTATTATTTGCATAAAGAGCATGTTACTCTTTTATTTGAATCCTCAGGTATTAGATCTGCCTTATAGATTTGGATTATGTATAAACTTTAATGAAAATTTGCTTCTTATGAAAAAGTATAAATAAGTATGGCCAAAACGACTAAAACATTTAAACTATGGAAAGATGTCCGTGTTTTTGCTCTGTACGCCAGGAAGAGATAGCATTTCCCTAAATAAGATTACGCTATATTATGTTGTCTGAAATTCAGAAAGTGAGTCATCTTGAGCACCATTGCACATCCTGTTCTCACTTCCCAGCCTCGTATCACTTCCTGCTGAATATGGGTGTGTTTGACATTGAGAGCCATACATCAAAAGCCATACAGAATTTTATCTAGAAATTATGTAGATAAACATGAACAAATGTATTGTTTCCCTCATTTGAAATTATGTTATTTGATATCCAACTAATGTTAGTAAAATGGGATCCCATTTATTAAACTTTTGTTATTAATATGCTAATGTACAGTAGATGCAGAAAGTCACACAGAGGTCACACAGGAAAACAATCTGTATATTCACAACAAAATTCTCTCTTGAAACTACTGTAATTCTTAAATACACTATACTGCTACCAAAAATGTTGCATTAAGTGACTAGTTTAAATAAACTTAAAAAAATAATGGTTCTGATTTTGAGAACAGCTAATGATGCATTAACAATATATTTAAAGAGTAAAGAATGTCAGAGCTGTTGCATATTGGTAGTGCACATGCTGTTGACACATAAGAGCCATTGCATTCACTGCATTCAGAGGTTATATTCCTCTCTGTAATTTAAGCTGTGTCCCAAATGATGCACTATACACTATGCACTTATAATATACACTATGCACTCAGCCAAGTAGTGTATGAAAATGTTTTTTCACTACATGGAAGAATTCACCGTTTAACAGCTAACGGAATTGAAATTTTAAATGTGTGCTATGTGTTGTAACTAGCTTTAGCACATGAGCCAATCTCAGTTTAACACTTGTACCTCAAACAACTTACATATTCACACAGCGTGGGGTGATGGGCATTCAACTCACATTTGTAAGGTGCTGTCTGCACTGAAATTTCACTAGTTGCTACATACTTCATTATTTACAACTGTTTTGTCAGATCAGCACTGCAGGTAAGTAACTCCGCCCCTTTCGCTACATACGGCAAACCACGTGCACTAATTGCAAGAAGTGTCCAACATTACACACTCCCTTTTGACAGCTGAAGAAGTGCATCATTTTTTTGTTGCATCAGTGTTAACATACTATTCGCACTACTTACACTTCAAAATGATGTAGAATAGTGCAGAAATGTGCGGTTTGGGACGCACCTTTCTACTTAAACCTTTATTCTGACATAGCATGATTTATGATTTAACCAAAACAGCACATATGATAACAATAAATCTTGATACAGCTATTTCTTCCTGTAGCTCCTGGTATGTGCACGTTATTCACGATAAGTTTATTGGTTGTTGTTTTCAGATTTGAGAAGGGTCGAATCTACACTTTTATTGGAGAAGTGGTGGTGTCAGTCAATCCGTACAGACAGCTGGATGTCTATGGGAAGAAGGTCATAGAGGACTACAGGGGCAGAGAACTATATGAAAATCCACCTCACCTGTATGCTGTCGCCGATGCAGCTTACAAAGCCATGAAGAGACGAGCCAAAGACACATGCATTGTCATTTCAGGTACAGCAGCTACTACTGAACAATTTTTGGTTAATGTTAATTTATGAATATATTGTTGTTCTTAGTAAGTTCATGTGAATTATTGTGTTAACTGATATTAACATACACAACCTTATTGTAAAGTGTTTAATATTTAAATGATGATTTCTGGTTATCATGTGTATCTTTGAGATCCTTTAGTGAAAGGATTAGACTGTTTGACAAAAATCTCCTTGTGTTTCAGGTGAAAGTGGAGCAGGCAAGACTGAGGCAAGCAAGTATATAATGCAGTACATTGCGGCTATCACCAATCCCAGCCAGAGGGCAGAGGTCGAGAGGTCAGTTTCCTGAGGGGATTGACAGCTCTGGACTTAAAAAAAGAGTTTTGTTATAATTTTGAGTACCACTAAAATTTATTTTGACTCGTCCTTCCTTTTCTTTAAAAAAATAAAATAAAAAAAACCGAGGTTACAGTGAGACACTTACTATGGAAGTGAATGGAGCCAAATGTTTTTGGTTTTTTTTTGGTGTGGGGGATGTGAAGCTTATAATTTTATAAAAGTTCTTACATTAATTCTTTGGTTAAAATACATGTGTTATTTGAGTTGTAAAATTTAAATTGTCATTTTTATAGTCATTTTTTAGGGTTTTAGGGTTTACAGCATTAAGTTGTCGTGGCAGCAAAGTTGTAAAATTGGTTATAACTTTACACAGAAAAGGTTATTAAGCGATTTTATCAGACTAAAATCATGTTAACATGCATATTGTTTATCTCTTATAGATATATTATTAAAACAGTGAGTATTTTAACGTTTACGGATTGTCCCCATTCACTTCCATTGTAAGTGCCTCACTGGAACCTCGGTTTTTGCTTTTTTTAAAGAAAAGGACGGACAAGCCGAAATAAATTTTTGTGGTAATCAACATTATGCCACAAATGCTGTCGATTGAGCTTAACTTGTATTGAACCCGGAATATTCCTTTAATTATATATAAATGCATATTATTGCTTTTAATATCCTATAGTAAGACTGGAGATTTATCTTGATTTAAGCCCCACAAAATTAATTTTTATTCTGACAGTTATCAATTAACAGATTATTTTGTAAAGTTTATTTAATGCCACAAACTTTTTATAATGAAATAAAAATAAAAATAAATATGTTTTTTATTTGTATCATCTGATGTACTGTAGTTCTTTATTCTATTGTACAGGTCTAGTTATACATATTATGGCATAAAATATGAGTTGATGTTGATTTAATTTTATGGGTAGCAGGTAATATATTCTCAATCTAATTATTCAGATGGAGAACTGTATAAATGAATGTTTTAAACTGAAGTGTTTATATTAAGTATGTTTATAACATAAAAGTACAAAATGCCAATTACTGCCCCCTGATGGAAAAGTTAATTTCAGGAACTGATAAGGAGACACAATCATGTTATCTCTTCCATGAGGAAGTAAAACTTTCCTTTTTTTCTAATGAAAATTCTAAGACTGAATCTTTTTCAACTGCTGCTAGATGACAGTATAATGCCAGTTTCTACAATACTTGAGTACATGGTGAAATAAATACATCTTACTTGCTAACTGAGGTACTGTACACTGTACACTGTGGTTTATTTATGCATAGGCCTTAATCATTTTTCACATTATTTTCATCCTACCACAGTGTGAAGAACGTGCTCCTGAAGTCCAACTGTGTGTTAGAGGCCTTTGGGAATGCAAAGACCAACCGCAATGACAACTCCAGCCGCTTCGGGAAATACATGGACATCAACTTCAACTTTAATGGAGACCCCACAGGAGGACACATCAACAACTACCTGCTGGAAAAGGTGAGAATTCAGTTTCACAAAAGGGTATAATAAACCTTCAAATGAATGTGACACCAGGACTATTTTCTTGCGCAATGCAAATATTTATTTGTCATCCTTTTAAAAGACCGTTTAAACAAACTACTAGGGCTAAAGTTTTTGTGATATCCTTGTAATATGTAACTCTACAATAAAGTGATAAATAAAGTGAATACTTCACTATGTTTTGAGTACGTACCATCAGATACTGAACCTAACGGCAAGCGCTCGTGCAGCCGATGGTTGATGGGAAATACGCACTCTTGTAAATAAACTTTGAAACGTTGGTAGAAACGAACTCAGAACTTAATGTGTTGAGTTAAATATATATATATTTTGTTATTTTTCCCTGCTTGAAAAATAGACCAGCTTTGCCAAGCTTAAAACCACATAAGATTTACAACTACGTACTTTGGATTACATTTTAGTTTAGTGCAATATTAGGTAGAATGCTTGTGACCTGTAATACATTCTCTTTCTCAGTCAAGAGTTGTCCAACAGCATGAGGGAGAGAGAAACTTCCACTCATTTTATCAGGTGAGATCTTCTTCCAGGAACTGGTATTCATATGGGATTAACATATTACTCTGGGAGTCCGAAATGCTTCAAAAACTGCTGTTAAATGCTTAACAAACATAAATATCAGCTTTTATGTGTTGTGTTGATGCAGTTACTACGGGGAGGATCGGATGATTTGCTTGAATCATTGTATCTGCAGAGAGATCCCGCCAAATATACTTACACCAGTCAAGGAGCCTCTGTCACACTCGTATGTCCTTATCTTATGAGTTCAGTACCATTTGAGCAAATGTGCATAATTTTCTAGAAAATAATATCGCATCACATGTATTATCTCTCTATACCCATGACTTGGATTAATATTAGTATCCCTCTATCTTTCCCTGTTGTCATCACAGGCCTCCAATAATGACTCCTTATGTCATAAAGCCGTGATGGCAGCACTGACAGTGATTGGTTTCACTGCAGAAGAGATCAGCTCCATCTACAAGATCCTTGGGACCATCCTAAACTTGGTCAGTCTTTCTATCGTCTTTCTATCTGTTTGTAGTTTCTAATTTGATCCAGCAGGAAATAAAAGTTTTACAATGTTATTTGTCACTTTAAAACATTCTGTTCAGGGTAACCTTCAATTTACTAGTGATGGTGAACATGTTGTGCTTGTTGGAGACGACACAGTGAACCATATTTCTGAGCTGACCTCCACAGAGCCTGAGAACACCACAAAAGCACTACTATACCGCACAGTGGCTACAGGGGGTGGTGAGGTCATCGAAAAGGGACACAGTGAGCAGGAAGCTAGCTATGGAAGAGATGCTTTTGCCAAGGTATTATGCCCTTTTTTACTTAGACTTATTCATCTTCTTATTGTCATAATTTTGCAAGGATTTTCAAAGGGGTCATGTTATAAAAATCAAATTTTCCTATTAAAAAAACAGGTGAGCATATATATATATATATAAGCTATTAATATCAACCTAGTGTCATAGTATGAACGTTACTATATCGTAAGTTTTGCAAACGTTCTACGTTTCGCTGCAGTTTCCTGATTAAATGAACACTAGAGGCGCTACAAAAACTGTGCGTTTTATTCACTTCCACACAAATGGCGAGTACAACAGCTGATTATGACTTTATAAACACTTATTTTTCACTCCATTCCTCATACACTGCAATGTTATGATATCAAAACACGTTTACTCTAATGCATAATTAAAAACACAATGCATTTTAACACTTGTATTACAGACCCACCTACATTTACACACTTATTCCAATATAATTAGCTTGTGCTGTAGCTCACCTGATGGAGTGTTGGACTTTGGACTTGGAAGACCAAGGTTCAAGCCTAAACAAGCTGATATGTGAAACAAAAGTGTCATAAAATCAACACGTAATGATGTGGTTGCTTCAGAAATTGTGCTTTTCATGTCGCAGTTGCTTTTATGACACTATCGGTTAGGTTTAGGTGTTGGTTTAGGGTAAGGATATCTGTTTTATTTACCTCTCATTTGATTTTAAGACACTTTTAGGTGTCATTTCTGTGCTACTAGTAGCACCAAACGGAATTACAAAAATAAAACAACTTTTGCCAACACCCATTAGACTCATCACACCCTTTTGCACTCTCAGATTCTCTATGAACAAATAGGCCATACTAAATAAAAGGCAATAAACGTTCAACGTCGTAATGAACAAGAACACTATAACATATACACACTGGAAAGAAAGCGTGGCAGAATGAAAGGGTCATCTGATAACATCGCCAGACTGAACAGCAGCTGGGTGTGCAGTTCGGGGGATCCAGCACATGAGGTAGGATGGTTCTTCTGGTAACTAGTAAGCATGACGACAGCATCATTTCTGACCATTTTGGCACCCTAGTTGAGACTGCAGTTGTTGACGGGGGAGGCAGCAGTGTATTAGCCACTTGTGCGGCGATATCGTTATTGGCGCTCCTGTTTGCCAGAGTGATCTCATCAATGGTGGTGTGTGTGTGTGTGTGTGTGTGTCCTCCACCTTGTAAATGCAACGGCAATGTTCACTCTGGTTTTTCTCCGTTCTCTGTCTCTGTATATTTTAGCAAGTCTTTAAATTTCAGTTTTAACATCTGGAGGCGAAGCTAAATTTATTTTTCTCTGTAACATGTCTTCCATGGATATTTATATTCCCCCTGCTGACCAATTATTTCAAGTAGCCATGCCCCAAACTCACGCTATAGCTTGAGCTAGAAAGGGATGGGTGGAGCTAAGCGGGCCGCTCAAAATATAAACATCAATGTTTTGATCGAGCCTGGGAGGCTCAGTGTTTAAACTGTTGGGGAAGGTAAACCCACGAATGGCTTACTTATAGTTGTCAATGAACAATAAACTGGGATAGTAGAAAGTATTTTGACATAAAAAAGTAACATACTTTAATACCTTTAAGTTTTTGGTTAGGAAGTTACGTTTTACTCATTACAACCTGCATCTAACATTCACCTTAAAAACCTTGTCTGATTACGAATTCACTTGGTTTTTGGCGCCCCTTGCTGGACATTTCACTGGAAATCTGCAGCAAAACGTGCTAAAATTTTGCCAAGGTCAGGTAATTTTCATGAGATCAGGATGAGATATATAGCAGGTCAATGTGCTATGTAAATAAAACTCCAACTTTAACAGTATAAAACTACCTGCCAAGATAAAAAAGACAATTTATTGAAACTATGCTGCAGAAACAGCTTTTCCAAATCTGTGATTGTGACATCATAAGGCTGAATGCATCTACACATGACCACCCACATTTACACATCAATCATGTCTATTTGTTGTTTAGCAATTTGGCCAATTTAATTATGGGAGAAAATGGTCATGAAAAACGGTCATGCAAAAACAACTTGACTAATATTCTAAGTAGACCTCAGGGGGGGGGAAAATGATGAAAAACTATGAATTGACCCCTTTAAAAATATGCGTTTAATGTATTAAATGTTCAGTTGTTGTCATTCTTGCTGGCCTTCATTTTTAGGCTTTGTACGAAAGATTATTTGGGTGGATAGTGGGTCGTATCAATGCTGTGATTGAAGTGAAGGACTACAACCCTGCCCTCCATGGCAAAAATACTGTTATAGGTGTGCTGGACATCTATGGCTTTGAGATCTTTGACAATAACAGGTCAGTGCCATTTATGCTCTGTATTTATTATTACTGCTTTTAAAACTATGCATTGTTTTGAAAATTATGCAACACAAAATAGTATTTTTTCCTATCCTTTTCATGGCCGCAGTTTTGAGCAGTTCTGCATTAACTACTGCAATGAGAAGCTACAACAACTCTTCATTGAGCTCATTCTACGGCAGGAGCAGGATGAGTACCAGAGAGAGGGAATCACTTGGCAACATGTAAGCATCACACACATATTTACCCATCTGGAATTAAGCGATTCAGCACTCTAGGTACATAGGTACATATCTGTACATCCAGAGCACACTAAATCTTACACCTTTCTCTAAGATGCTCTATTTTTTCTTTCAGATTGAATACTTTAACAATCAGATCATAGTGGACTTGGTGGAGCAGCCTCATAAGGGGATCATCTCCATCCTGGATGAGGCATGTCTTACTGCGGGAAAAGTCACAGATATTATCTGCCTGGACAGCATGAACAAAAAGCTAGGCCAGCATCCTCACTACACTTCCCGGAAGGTAAGCATGCACAATGAGAACCATCATCCATTTTTCCTGCCACAGCATTTCTCTGATCAGATCGCATAAGCATAGATTGTTTAGGATTCTCATAAATTATGGAACAAAACTGTACTCTCTGCACTGCTGCAGTTTGACAGCAATGTCAGAAGGGGGCAGTACTCTTACACTCTTTATACAGTTAAAAGGGTAGTTCATGACTTTTCATTTTTCTGGGGGACATAAAAACAAAAGAGATGTTTGGCATAATGTTAGAACGTGACAGCCTCAGTCATTATTCACTTCTATTGTATAGAAAAGAAGATGCAATGAAAATGAATGGTTCTGTGGCTAACATTCTTCCTAAAGGCACAGTCACATTTACATTTGCATGGTGAAATTCCACGAGTGATAAGGTGTGGTCGAATTTTGCACGAATTGGACCTGGAATATTTATGCAACTCTCTCAGTTATTTGGCCCATTCCATGTTGAGCATGAGATGATCGTATCCAAATACTGACATACCAGCAGTGGCTCTGGCAGCATCCTCGCGGCGGTGGAAGCTGATGAAGGAAAAGCCCTTAGACTAGCCTGTGTTCTTGTCCTTGGCCAGATAGATTCTAGAGATGAAACCGAAAGGTCTGAACAGCTCCTGCAGGTCTGTTTCTCTGGTGTCCTCAGACAGGTTGGTCACATGGATTGTAGCATTATCATCAGCTCTGCGGTTAGGCTGCATGGACTCTCCTCTGTGCGTAGCACCGTCCTGCAGGCTGGGGGGAACATACTTCCCGGTCTAATTCTGGACTGGCTGAGCAGGTTCAGGATCTGCTGCTTTCTCTTTTTCCCCCTTGGACAGGCCCAACTGCTCAGCCAGTTCCTTCTGCATTGGACCAAGCGTGTCCTTGTGTGGACAGCGGGTGGTCCAGTGATCCCCTTTGCAAATACGGCAGGACACAATCTTCTGTTCTTTCAGCTTGTTCATGGGATCCTCATCCTGGTCTTGGGCATTCAAGTCCTTGTTATTGGAAATGAAGGTCATGAAGACATCATCACTCACTGTCATGGTGGCAACATTGGGACCTGGTAGGTCAAATTTTGAATTGCCAAATTTCTTCCAGTTCTTTCTCCTGGCCACTGCTTTGGAGGCGTTCCGTGTCACAATTTTGAAATTCCTGATAATCTTACACTTCTTGCCATCTTCATCAATCTTGTATTCTGTGACAGTCTTAAAATTACCTTTAACTGTCTCTTTTGGTGAAGGGAGTGAGTGAACCTTCATCTCCCTCTTCCTCCACCTGATCGGCCCAGCTTGGCTTTGAGTCGTCGTATTCGATCGATGGCAAATTTACCGGGTGTCTGCAGCGCAGCCTCGAGAGGAAGAGTTTCCCGAGACTCAAGCAGCCTCTTTTTAATGCTGCAATTCCGATTTATAACAGCATGAGGGTGAGTAAATGATGACAGAATTTTCATTTTTGGGTGAACTATCCCTTTAAAGTCAACATGAAACAAGATTTGTCCTGTTTTCTTCTGTAATGTGAGTATCCGCTCTCATATAGGTTACCGAGTGTAGTAACCCCCCTCACAATCCACTCTGACCAGTAGAAAGGGGACTTATCATAATTTAGGGTTCAGCCATATGCTTGAGGCAACATTTAAATAAATGTCAGAATTAAACATTCTGGACACTTTTGTCCATACTGAGTGCAAATGCGAGATAACGGGGTGTAACTTAACTTCTCCGATTAGTATGATAAAAAGGCTTTGCAATGGTGAAATAGAGGCAAGAACTTCCCGTTCAATACAAAACTAGGGAGGGGCTCTCTCAGGTGGAAGTGAACAATGAGCCAAATGTCTAAGACCGAATGCATAATAATAAAACAAAATTTTGGGTAGGCCAAGCCAACCTTTGTTGATCGGCCTATGCAACTTATTAAAGTGTAATCTTACCATTCCAAATGAAGTACTTCGCTATGCTATCAAATTGCTTGAAATAAGAGAGGGGGACATAATGAAGCCCACCTGCTCACATCACTCAAAATCTTTTTATTAAGGGGTCAAAATTAACTCTAACTAAATCACACAGATTTGCTGGGAATAAAATGCCCAAATACTTAATGCCCTGTTTGGGCACCTGGAAGGCTCCGTTACTGGGCACTACACTGTCAGAGCCAAAGCTTCGGATTTAGACCAACTGACTCTGTATCCTGAGAACTTAGAAAAGGTATTAATAATTCTGTGAAGGCAAGGCATAGATCTAAAGGGGTCAGAGACAAATAATAAATTATCATCTGCATAAAGCAAAAGCTTATGCGCCATACCTCCCGCCACCACCCCTGGAAAATCATCCTCCTTTCTTATCACAGCTGCTAGGCTCCAGGGCAAGACAGAACAATAACGGGGAAAGAGGGCAACCCTGCCGGGTGCCCCTATCCAGAGTAAAATTATCTGAAATTAATCCATTTGTTTGTACCGCCGCTACCGTATGTCTATAAAGTAACTAATCCATCCAATAAAAGTGTTCCCGAACCCATATATTTCCAAAATCTTAAAAAGATAATCCCATTCTATAACATCAAACGCCTTTTCGGTGTCAAATGAGATGGCAGCGACCGGAGTCTGATCATTCGTCACTGACCATATGATATTGATGAAACGCCTAATGTTATCAGAAGAGGTGGGCCCGAATAAACCCCACCTGATCTATATGTATAAGACACGCCATAACTTTACTTAATCGGTTAGCCAGGATTTTTGCCAATATTTTTACATCTAGCTGGATCAGGGAAATTGGACGGTAACTCTTGCACTCGCTTGGATCTTTGTCCTTTTTAAGAATCAGACTGATCCGGGCTTGTGTCATGGTTGGCGGAAGCTTTCCATTCTTTAATGATTCCGTATAAACTTCAAACAACAAAAGTGGAGCCAGTTCTGTAGCATAAGATCTAAAAAATTCAGCAGCAAAGCCGTCTGGCCCCAGGCCTGTAGGCAAGGCTTTAATTACCTCGCCAAGCTCCTCCAAAGTTATCTCAGAATCAAGATAATTTTTTCGTCAGTTTAGGGAGTTCTAATGGTTCCACAAAGTTTCTAATATCGTCATCAGTAGACGAAGACGTGGAACTATAGAGATCAAGATAGAATTCTTTAAAAGCATTGTTAATATCAATGTCTGTGGTAAATATTTTACCACCAGCAAATTTCACTGAGGGAATGGTAGAAAAATATTCTCTCTGCTTTATGAATCTAGCCAAAAGCTTCCCTACTTTGTCCCCTGACTCAAAGTATGACTGTCTTGCCCTGAATAGCCCAAACTCCACCTTCTGCGACAAAACAGTATTATATCTGGATTTCAGTTGGGTCAATTCTCTGAGGCCATCAGACAACATTCAGCGCTTCAGCTCTGCCTCGGCACTTTTAGTATTCCCTTCCAACTTCACGAGTTCTCGTGCTTTGGATTTTTTAATGAATGAGGCATACTGTATGATCCGGCCCCTAAGAACCGCCTTAAGTGCCTCCAAAGCCATGCCCACCGAGGATACTGAGGACCAGTTGGTCTCCATATAAACATTGATTTCAGCCTTTAACATTTGTTGAAATTCAGGATTTTGCAAAAGTGATACATTAAAGTGCCAACTATATGATTTCTTTTTCTCCGTATGTAGCAACACCTTTAAACTCACCAGGGTGTGATCTGAGACTAAGATGTTTCCAATTGAGCAATCAACAACAGATGAAATGAGGGGACTTAGATATATATAAAAAAATCTATTCTAGAATAAATCTTATGGACTGATGAAAAAATGTATAGTCCCTACCAGATGGGTTCAAAAGTCTCCAAATATCTGCAAGACCAAGATTTTTACACATCCTGTGAAGCGTCGATGTTGCTCTAGAGGACTTGCACACTTTTGCTTCACTATGGTCAATGGACTGAATCCATCAATAGATTAAAGTCTCCTCCCAATATTATATCATGAGGGGTGCCAGTGGCTTGCAACATCCCTTCAAGATCTATAAAAAAGTCCTGATCATCAGCGTTAGGTGCGTAAATATGAGTCAAAATCAACCTTTGCCCCTGAATTTCTGCTAAAACAATAAAGACTTTTCATAATTTATCTTTAATCTGTTTGAGACATTTGAATTGTAGATGTTTACTTATTAGTGCAATGACTCCCCTGCTCTTAATTGAGCCAGCACTAAAGAAAACATGTCCACCCCATATCTTCCCAAATTTTTCAGCTTCCTGCATGGAAAGATACGTTTCTTGAAGAAACACTATATCATATTTCTTACGTTTAAGAAAAGAAATAACCTTCCTTCTTTTTATGGGGTGCCCAACCCATTCACATTCCACGTGGAGAGAGACAATCCACTCATATTAACATTTTACATTTTGACATATAAGAAAAAATAGATTGTGAGTCAAAAATACAATTATAAAGACCACATTCCACATTGGTACAACAGTTAACCCCTGAACTTTCCCCAGAACAAAACAAACAGAAAAAAGAAAAACGTGCGCATTAACCCCGCACATGACAGCGCCAACTGGTGTCCATCCCTCTAAACTCAAACAGTCCATGTACGCCTACAAGAGCCCCCGTGACAACTTTGCCTTCGGATTGCTCCGGCCACTAGGTGGAACCAGCACAAAAAGAAACGAAAAAGGCGCTCAGCTTCCTCGAACAGTCGAGTGTATGTTTAATGAGACAGGTCCACTAGGCGGCAACATGAAAATCACCAAATGGCTTACTCCAATGTTTTTATGAAAGACAGTGCTTGTTGTGGGCATGTACATTTTCTACAGCCATCCTTAGTATCTACTCTCAGTTTGGCCGGAAACATCAGTGCAAAAGCGATCTTCCGTTGATGTAAGAGATTCTTACATTCCTTGAATCGTTCACGTTTCTCTCTTGTCAAATTCACAAAGTCTGTGAACAAGAAAATGTTGTGGCTCTTCCAAGAAAGCTTTCCTTTGCTCCTCGCTTTGCGTAACACGAGATCTTTATAGGATGATCTCAGAAATTTGGTCAGAATTGATCAGAGCCTGTGTCCCTCAGCCAGTCTCTGAGCCCGAACTCTGTGAGCTCGATTTCCATCTTATGGCCTGTTATGTCAAGCAGACTCGGGAAGATCTCATCTTGGAATTTCACCATATCTTGACCTTCCTCATGCTCAGGAATTCCAACAATTCAGACGTTGTTTCATCGATTACGACTCTCCAAATCCTCCAAAGTTTTTCCCAAACACGTTCCAAGTCTATCTTGGTCGCAAGCAGGTTAACAGCTAATTCCCTCTCCGATGACTCCAGATAATTGATCTGTCTCTTGACGTCCGACAAT
The DNA here is from genome assembly GCF_019703515.2 of Myxocyprinus asiaticus. Lineage (NCBI taxonomy): Eukaryota > Metazoa > Chordata > Actinopteri > Cypriniformes > Catostomidae > Myxocyprinus > Myxocyprinus asiaticus. The sequence continues at coordinate 10,369,428 of NC_059377.1, read as the reverse complement.
CTTGAAACCAACTCAGAGAATTTTGTCTCCATGGAAGTAATCGATCGACGTATTACAGCAAGATCCTCCAAGTCTGCAATGACATTCGTCATCATTACAGACGCATTCATCAATTCACGCTGGATTTCTTTCAGTTCACCATCCGAATTGAGTCTGGGGCTTTCGGCCTGTTGCTCTGGGGAATCAGCCCGAGCACGTAAGTGTCTTTTAATATCTCCAGAGCCCGAGGATTTTGAACTTATTGACATATTGTCTTCCTAGAACAGTTAAGAATCAGGGTGTATCGAATCTCACCGATTTACGACACAAATATTAATAAAAATTAGCAAAGTGCGCAGAGCTCGCCGTTCACATGTCTGCTCCTCGCATGGTGTCATATGACTCAATGTGAGTATTTCTAAGTAAAACGTGATTCTTATCTTATTCAATGAGATAAAATTCAATATCTTATTGTATAAGAAAAATATGTAAGATTGTACTTGATTTTATCCATCAGTAATTGATTAAATCATAAAAAGTAGGCCCGTTGTTTGAACATTGTTTTTATCTTAAGCTGGTGACATCAGCCGAAAATTAAAGTTGTTTTAGAGGTGGAACAAGTTATTACATTTTGATGAAAGCTTACGAAGACAAACCTTTATTTAATTCTTTATTTATTTTGAAATAATGTCCTCTAATGAATCCTTCACAAGGAGACCAGGAATGTTCATGCTGACTTTAAAGCACTTGTGTAGAGCTCTGTTCATAGAAACAAAAACACAAGGACTGTATTATACCTGCTGACGATATGACCACTGAAACTTTGGTCTTTTTCCTCAGCTTTTTCCTACTGACAAGACCATGGAGTTCAACCGAGATTTCCGTATTCGACACTACGCGGGAGATGTCACGTGAGTGTTTGAAAGACGTTTTCAATGTGACCCTTTGTCCCCATTATCCTGTGTAACAGATAGTCCTTCATGACTCAGATGCAGGTGATGTGAACAGACTAATTGCAAATGCTTTTTCAGTTCAGCAGCTGTAAAACAGCTTTGGAAACGTAATTTGAAATGAATATGGGTCGGTTCAGCAATGTGTTACAGCCAGACAAAACAACATTAAGCATTTTTTTGGAAAATATCATGTTGAATGAAAAAACGTCAGCACATCTGTGTATAGGAAAACAGAAAGCTGCGAAAGTTCTCGCTTAAACAGTAGATCAATGTTGGGTAATTTACTCAGAATAAGTAATCCACTACTAATGACTAATTATAAAATGTAATCATATTGCTTTGCTGGTTACTTCTAAAAGTAATCACATTACTAATTATTTTACTTTTAAATTACTTTCTAATTAACTTTTCCTAGAAAAGTTTTTGGTTTTCCACCCAAATTCAAAATGTCTATATTACTTTAGCGCAAGTAATGTACTTAAAAGTAAATACTTTAATTGAAAGTCAGTAACTTTAATAAAATTTTTAAATGTAATGTGTTACATTAATTTCTTTGACTAAAAAGTAATTCGATAACAGTAACTAATTACTTTGTAATTGGATACACTCAACACTGCAGTAGATCCACCATGTTATCATGATGTTCCATTCAGTCCTAAAAGACATGGAAGGGAATTCACAAGGCATTTAACTACCATAATGTTATGTATTTTGAAAAATAAAACAGAATTTTCAGCAGTAAATAATGTAGTTGTAAAAAATGACATGCTTTTATTCATCTGGATTAGATTGGATTGTGAAAAGTGGGCTTTGATTTTACTGGTTAATATTAGTTTTCCCCACCCACAGAGCCTTTTATGCAAAAGTGTTGTGTCAATGAAAATAAGTTATTAAATTTTATTAAAGATTACGAAAACTCCAATGTTTATTGAACTCTGAGTTATTTTGCTAAAGCTTCTCTTACTTGACTTTAGTGAAAACATCCAAAATGGCAACAGCTTTGGCAGTTAAAAGTAGGTTAGCTTCCTAAATATATACACTGATGAGCCAAAACATTATGACCAATCACAGGTGAAGCGAATAACGTTGATCATCTCCTAACAAGGCCGCATATCAAGGTCTGGGTAGATTTGATAGTAAGCGAACAATCAGTTCTCGTAGTCAACGTGTTGATGCAGGAGAAATGGGCAGGAGTAAAGACCTGAGTGACTTTGACAAGGGCCAAATTGTTTTGGCCAGATGACTGTGTCAGAGCATCTCTGAAACGGCAAGGGTTGTGGGGTGCTCCCGGTCAGCAGTGGTGAGTACTTACAGACAGTGGTCTGAGGAGAAACAAACCACAAACTGGCGACAGGGTGTTGGGCACCCAAGGCTCATCGATGCGCAAGAGCAACGAAGGCTATCCCGTCTGGACCGAACCAATAGAAGGTCTACTGTGACACAAGTCACAGAAAATTTTAATGATGATACGGGAGGAATGTGTCACAACACACAATGCATCGCACCCTGCTGTGTATGGGTGCAGAAGAAATATGCAGAAACAATATTTAAAGTTTGTTACTTATATTCTTAATTTAGACAGCACAAACATGCAACAGACTTGAGCACTAGAGTCACAGATGGTTTGGCTTAAATGTGTGGCTGCAAATAATGTTGCATGCATTAGCTACAAATGATATGTTACATATAGACATGATATGGTACATAGAGATGTTACAACCATTATAGATATCCAATATAAACAAATGATATCATAATGTCTGATGCAACATAATGACTTGATGCAAAAACTCACAAACAGACTGTGGAATAAGCATAATAGATTTGAATTTGTAACGTTAACATTTATTGCACCAATAATTACAAATGAAATATGTTGCATGCATGCAGATAAGATCCATTTTTAAATCGAGCAGGGTCATAGATTTAAAAACTATTAGTAGCGTGTAAATGCGGTTTTACGTGGGATGTGGTAACCGCAAGTTCCCTATTCATTTTGGGTAGGGGCAGATTTAGTGATTTGGGGGCCTTAGGCAAAGTACAGGAATGGGGTCCTCTTAAATTGCACACATTTACCTTGATTATTCCTGAGCTTCCATTCTTTGATGTGATGTTGTTGGGGTTTGCTTGCATTAAGGCTGCTGAAGAACAGCAATATTATTCATATCAGTGTTATAACAACAATATTTAAAATGTCAGCATACGTAATTAAGCATTAAGAATAATCAAAAATATGATTTTTATTTGTATTTGTTTTTATTTCATGTTCAATAACTATCTTAAGGGGAAGTTTCTTTAAAGGTTGGATGATGCAATTTTATAAATATATACGAAGTTGCTGCTGGTGCAGAAGTCTGCAGAGTGATGAAACTCAGAAAAGGATGTGTCCTCATTTAGGAAACAGCAAGACCTTTTCTCATTGAGGAAAGAGGAGCAGAGAGAAGCTACTGGAGGGCTCAGTTCTGAAAATAGATGACACATTTTTCACTTCCTTTTCCTTTTCACTCCTTAATGAGCATGTGCTCAAGTTTAACTGCGGAAGTAACTAATTTAAGCAACATTGAACTAAAACTATACTAAAGTTTCATAGGACTGCAATTTCCTTTCATGTCGTTATTAATTTCAGATCTGTTCATTGTGAATGAGTGAGTGAGCAGTGAAAGTCGGAGAAGCCAAGGGTGATTTAAAAATTCAGTTTCTTATTGGAGGCTGGTCTGAGAAATGGGATGATCTGTGTCTGCAGCCATGAGCGACATGCTTGATAATTAGGTCGAGTACAGAGGACTCAGTCCTTTACACTCAATGGCACTAGTATGACAATCCTGCAGTTAAACCTTGAAACATGCACACACACTCACAAATTCTGTGACAATCACTTTGGATCTGCCTGAGAATGCATTTGCAACGCAGGTTTCCTAGATGGATGATCCCTGTCCCTCTCACTCTCTCTACAGACACACACACACACATGCACACACACCACAGGAAGTCCCCTGAGGAATATAGACCGTCAGAACTGGAATGTCAAGCCTCACTCACACTCACAAAATAAAATCTGTGAGATCCCTTTGGCTCTGTTGTGTTAGTGATGAAGGGAGGTCTTGCTAAATATATACCCTGACCAACCCCTTATCAACACGCCCCCAAACCATGACCTATTTCCCCCTCCCTCTCTGTCTCACACTCTCTCTTTCTCCTCCCCCATTCTCCTTGTCTTCTCTTATCTTTTTCTACATCACTTCCGTTTTCTTTCCATTTATGACATCCATGTCTCTGGCTCTGTTTGGAATAGCTTATTCTTACTATTTATGTAGTGCAGTATATACACTCACTAAGCACTTTATTAGGTACACTATGGTCCTAATAATGTGCCCGACATGGTCTTCTGCTGCTGTAGCCCATCCACCTGCAAGGTTCGACATGTTGTGCATTCTGAGATGCTGTTCTGCTCACTACAATTGTACAGAGTGGTTATCTGAGTTACTGTAGCCTTACTGTGAGCTCAAACCAGTCTGGCCATTCTCGAACTGCCGCTCACTGGATGTTTTTTTGTTTTTGGCACCATTCGGAGTAAATTCTAGAGACTGTTGTGTGTGAAAATCCCAGGAGTTCAGCAGTTACAGAAATACTCAAACCAGGCATCAACAATCATGCTACAGTCGAAATCACTGAGATCACATTTTTTCCCCATTCTGATGGTTGATGTGAACATGCTAACTGAAGCTCATGACCTGTATCTGAATGATTTTATGCACTGCTGCCACATGATTGCCTGATTAGATAATCGCATGAATAAGTCGTTCTACAGGTGTTCCTAATAAAGATCTAAATGAGTGTAGTATGCATACTGTGCACAGTATGCACACTTTTTGAATGCAGGGAACAGTGTTGGGTGTAATCTGATTACAAATTAATTAATGATGGTAATATAATTACTTTTTAGTACAAAAAGTAGTGTAATTCATTTCATTTTAAATTTCTGTAATCAGAATACAGTTACTTACTTTCAGTTAATTACTTTTAAGTAAATCACTTTGCTTACAAATATTTCTAAAATAATATTATTTATATAGAATGCATTCAAAACATGAATTACGTTCATATGTAAATCTGTTTGCATTTTCTGTGAAAGCTGAAGGGTGTGTGCCATGCAATGAGTCATTGTAAAGGAGAAACATGTGGTGCTGAGTGTATGACTTGCATGTGACAATGAACAAGGAGGAAATATATAAACATTATTTTGAATTCATTGAGCAGAAAAAAAAAACTTGTTTAGAAAGTAACATAAACGTAATTTGTAATGTGATTACTTTTTATATAAAGTACTCCATAAAGTCAGAAATCTGATTTTAATTTTAGAAAGTAATTAGTAATTTGTCATTGATTACTTTTTTTTGAGTAACTTACCCAACCAGTGTTATTTTAGTTTACGAAAACTAAAACAAAACTAAAATAATTTTGGTTAACTAAAATAAAAATATAAACTGAAATATACTTTTTCATAACTCCAAAACTAACTAAAATAAAATAAAAATGATCTCAAATTCATTTTAGTTTTAGTTTTTGATATACTAGGGTGAATATGGGCAAAGTGGGACACTTTTGGAAATTTTACATTTCTTGACACTTTAAATTATGGTCCAAACGCCACATAACCTAACATTATACCTTTAAAGAAAGCTTAGGATGTCTTCTGCGTTAGTCAAAAGAAAAAATTAAGAAAGATAATCAAGCTTGAAATCATGATTGTCAATGAGACTGCTGATGTCCAGATTTACTGTAAAAGAAGGACTTCAAAGTTTTGGCCCCTGTTGACTTGCATTGTAAGGACCAACAGATCTGAGATATTCTTCTAAAAATCTTAATTTCGTGTTCAGCAGAAGAAAGAAAGTCATGCACATCTGGGATGGCATGAGGGTGAGTAAATGATGATAGAATTTTATTTTTTGGGTGAACTTTCATTTTTTACTCCTCAAAGATTAGTTTAGCTCATCTTTGGTAGCCATAAAAAATAATAAAACTAAAAGTTGGAACTAAACTGAAACTACAAAACACTGAGGAAAACAAAAACTAAACTAAAACTAACAGACAAATTGTGAAAACTAAAGATAACTAAACTAAATTATAATGACAAATTGAATATAAAATAGAAATAAAAATTCTAAACTATAATAACCCTGTACCCAACATAATAAAAATAAATTATACATGTCACATTGAAGACATTTCTACGCAGACTTAAATTAAAAATACAAACTGTTATTTCCAAGATGAGTACTGATGCCACTCACATGCAATGCGATGAGGTCATGTGTGACAACAATGTAGCGTACTGTTTGAATCATTTATCATTGCATAGAATACGCTTCGCTTTCTTTTCGCTTACTATTTTTTTCAACAGTTGTGAGTATAAGCTTGTATTCCATTCTGAACACAGCCTCTCTGTCTCTTTCACTTCCTCTTTCTGTTCTCTCTTCTGTTCCACTTACTCATCTTACATTTATCATATGACCATTTCACACCCTATAATAAGCATCATACCTCTTCTTTCAGGCGCTGAATTGAAGCAGATGTATTTTATGCCTATATTTTTAACCACTATTAAATTAGTTTTCTCTATAACTCAGCGCCTTTGAGAATTCACACTCCTTGACTTAGTTTGTTAAAGCCAAGTCAAAGAGTGTGTTGGTATGTGATAAGCACAAACTGTTCCTTCAGATTTCCTTGGGCTTACACCTGTTCTCACCCCATTTTCTGGAATTTGCCTGTCTTACTGCAGAATTTACTCTCCCTATCGAGTCCTATTTCAACAATTCTACATCACAAAAAGTATTCATGTAGTCCCAACTCAAATGGATTAACTAAACTTCCATTTTACAAATTTCAATGGATAGAATGCAGTGAAATCAAGTTGTGACAAAATGTTCTAGAATTGTGTTGCTTTAGTTTATTTTAATTAAGTAAACTGAACGAGCAGCAAAAATCTTTTTTTGAGTGTGGCATATTAATCTCCTAAAGTCTACAGCTATTTTAAACAGCCTTTGCTAATTCTATTAGAATTATTAAGCATGCAGTATTATGTCCATGTTCATTGAGAGACTACATGGAATATTTCAATTTTAAAACACTTATCTGTCACGTACAGAAGCAGGACCTTTTAAAATGAATAAGTGAAGGCAAAAAGTTGATAAAAAATGATGAAAAACGATTAACAGCCCTAATATATACACTTTTACACAAAATATGCACTCTTTTATACATTCATATACATGTTAACCTAATATCTTGATGTATATATCAAAGTACCATCTGAAACCATCATAACATGTTCGCCAAAAGCCCCCAAAAATATGAATAAAAACGAATGTAGCTTATTAACTTGTCAAGACCTTTCTGAACTGGCCGTCTTTAACATTTTTGTTTCCATCATGCTGATAAGATGGCCCAGGTGTTTTGTAGATTTACCTGAGCGCTGTGTGAGTCATCTGTACCTCTGTGAGTCATGAATAAATGACTGTTCAACCACTGAGTCAGTCAATTACTGTAATCAAATTTCCCTTTTTGTATTAAAGCTTGTACTGATTTCTTAAGTGATTTCTCTCTTTTCACTTTCCTCTCTTTCTCCCTCACTTCCCCTCTCTCAGGTACTCAGTTGAGGGTTTTCTTGACAAGAATAAGGACCCGCTGTTTCAGGATTTCAAGCGGCTGATGTATAACAGGTAGTGGTTGGAGATTTTAACCTTTCTTTCAAGTAAAGAATCAATATAACCTAAAGGAGTATTACACCCAAAATTCTGTCATTATAGACTCACCCTTATGTCATTCCAAACCATAATTTTGTTTTGTTTTTTTTGCTTCTGTAGAACAATACAAGATTTAATGCAGAATGTCTCAGATGGTCTTTTTTATAGAATGAAAATGAATGAGGACTAGGGCTGTCAAGCTCCAAAATGATAAAAGGCACCGTAAAATGCACCATAAAATTAGTTCATACGACTTGTGTGCAATATTCCAAGTCTTCTGAAACTATATGATAGCTTTGTTCACTGATATTCACTGAAAATCTAGGCCTCTGCCTTAGCTCTAAAATCGTATTCACATTTGAGACGTCAGTGACAATAAACCGTGTCTTATAAACGACACACAACAAAGAATTTTCATTGTACACTGTAAAAAGTGGTATCCTGCAATTTGACCCTTAAGAAACTATTTTCTTTGTTCTTTCTTTTGATCCAACCATAAAAATGTGTTTTGTTGGTGTAACCTAATAGTGATGTTAAATAATATTTTTGCCAGTTCACAGTAGACGGAGTTACCCGCGCGATGCCGAAAATAGAAAACAAGTGATCGATAGAATGTTTCGTCATTTGTCACTGCTGGTTAGGACAAAACCTCTGATTACCATAGAAAATATACCTTTTATCGCATGTTGTTTGCCGTCAGGTTAGGACACGTGTGACTGTGGCTGCCTGTAGCCTCCTCTATGTTTCTATTTGATTTCTGAGTACTCCATTCAAAAAAATAAGGCTGGGCATAGAAATGCATCAATTCTTCGACTACAAACTCTTCAGACATGTTTAGTAAGTTCTGTTCTGTTGTGTTCTGTTGTCACTATCGCCATGGATGACCTGTTTTTAGATAAACAAACGAGTTTTCGCTTGAACGCCCCAATGTTGCGAGGGGGCTGCTTGAACTGTTGCTCTCGTGCCCAATCATGAACACGCACAGGAGGAGTTAATATTTTCACTAGATAATACACTATATTTGAGTTTGTTTTGCACCAAACCTTGTTGTATCCTATCATACCAATCATGAGTCTCATGGAATAATTTCTTAGACTTCTGAATTATACTTTTGTGTTCTTTTGATGCTTGAAGAGATAGTCCCTATAAACTGCAACATTTCTTTTTACAATTTCTCCCTTTGTGTTAAGAAAACGAAAGAAAGTCCTATAGGGTTATAAGAACACAGGGGTGAGTAAACAATGACTGAATTTTCATTTCTGGGTGAACTAATCCTTTAAAAAATATTCAGTGTAGGGTGAATTATTCCTTAAAACAATTTGCATTATTTAAAATATTTCATGTTCAAATTAAAGTTGAGTTAATGTAGAGTTTTGTTTGTTTGTTTTTCTTACTTATAGTTCTTGGTTAATATTACTCTGTTTTCTAAACCTGTCTTGTAGTTCTGACCCAGTCCTCAAAGAAATGTGGCCTGATGGGAAAATGAGTATCACAGAGGTGACCAAACGGCCTCTAACTGCAGCTACACTCTTCAAAAACTCTATTATTGCTCTAGTGGACAAACTGGCCTGTAAGGTAAGAATTGTCTTAATGTCATGTTTAGGTTTTTGTATTTGAAACCTATTTTTATGTTTAAATGTATTATTATGTGGCTTTATGGAATACTTGATTCTGGTTGGTTATATTGGTCAAATAATTTTGCATAATGATTATTAAACTGTATAATTGTCCATTGTTCCAGGCAATCAGTTTCTTACATAGCTGTGCTAGTTCCATATCTCTCATAGCACTTTGTGGACTCCTTCACCTGTTATAAAATAGTTCTCAAATAACTTGAATCAACTTTCATTTATTTAGTTATTTGGTTTGTAGCTATGTAATAAGCTGTAAATTCAGGGTGATACAAATAACCCTTTGCTTAATATGCCATTTATTTTGCAGTAATATACTTTACATTGTCTTTAACTTGAATGTTTTGATAACATTGTACCCTTTTAATTATTATTTTTTTTTTTTTATATATATATCGTTATCCATGGCATGAATTTTATATGTATTTTCATGCTTTTTTCATATGTATTATTATTATTATTATTATTTTTTATGTGCATCCTTATATCAGAATTTATCGTAGCTCCAGTAAAATTAGGCCATCTGAGCCGATTTGTGTTTGTAGTTTTACATAAATTTCATAAATTGATGAGATTATGAGATATAGTAACCTTTACACTGCTTTATCTAAAATGTATGTTTTATAGAATGAAGCATTAATTTAATCCAAGCATACTCTACGCAACCATCACTTTAATACTATTTTCTGTGAAAGATGAAATAGGGCTCTCTCAGAATAGCACAGGTAATCTCTTTTGTAGACATGTTGAAAAATGTCATCTCTCTAATGGAGACTGTTTGTATTTGATAAAGCTGTTAACAAAAAGGAACACATTCTAAATCCAGTTTTAGATTAGAGCCAGTGGGCCACCTCTCCTCTCCTCTCTTTACAGACATACAACTTGATGGATGGATAGATAGATAGATAGATAGATAGATAGATAGATAGATAGATGGACAGAAGCATGTTTGAGTGAGGGATGTGAGGAGGATGTTCTGTGGGTGTTCACTGGGTAGAGTAAGAGAACAAAACTGTGCACTCTCAATTCACGTGGAAAATCACAATTCTAGGAATTTATGTATTCACTGTAACACAGTGTAATATGTGGGACAACATTGTTTAAAACCTTATTATGACCTTATTGTAATACAATATGTAGCACTTAAATGTTAATCTTAATATTGTATACACAGTGACATGAAAATTAGACATCAAATCAAAATCAAATCACATTTATTGTCACACAGCCATATACACAAGTGCAATAGTGTGTGAAATTCTTGGGTGCAGTTCCGATCAGTATAGCAGTCGTGACAGTGATGAGACATATACCAATTTACAATAAACATCAAATTAACACAACACAATTTAAAATCTAATATACACATAATTACACACTATACACAATATACAAATAATAACATACACTGTACAGTATACAATACACACAATATAGATACACATTATTCAATAAAAATAAAAAAGTATATATAGTAGTATATATAGAATGTACAGTAGGTTGTATTGTACTGTATTGACATTCAGGCTGTCGGTTGATAGTAAGTTGTTAAGAGAGAATATATATAATAATAATATAATTTATGACAATCCGGTGTGAGATATAAGAGTAAGAGTAATAAAGTGCAGTGCTGATGCATTTTGATCGTGGGAGATCAAGAGTTCAAAGGTCTGATTGCTTGGGGGAAGAAGCTATCATGGAGTCGGCTGGTGCGGGTCCTGATGCTGCGATACTGCCTGCCTGAAGGTAGCAGTGAGAACAGCCCATGGCTCAGGTGGCTGGAGTCTCTGATGATCCTCCGAGCTTTTTTCACACACCGCCTTGTATATATTTCCTGGAGGGAGGGAAGCTCACCTCCGATGATGTGTCTGGCAGTTTGCACCACTCTTTGCAGTGCTTTGCGGTTGTGGGCGGTGCTATTGCCATACCAGGGGGAAATGCAGCCAGTCAGGATGCTCTCTACAGTGCAGGTGTAGAACCGTGTGAGGATGTGGCGGTTCATTCCAAACTTCCTCAGCCATCTCAGGAAGAAGAGGTGCTGATGAGCCTTCTTCACAACGACTTCAGTGTGGATGGACCATGTGAGTTCCTCAGTGATGTGGACACCCAGGAACTTGAAGCTGCTGACTCTCTCCACAGGTGCTCCATTGATGGTGATGGGACTGTGTTCTCTGTCTTTTCTTCTGAAGTCCACCACAAGCTCCTTTGTCTTACTGACGTTGAGGGAGAGGTTGTGCTCCTGACACCAGTGTGTCAGAATGTGCACCTCCTCTCTGTAGGCTGTTTCATCATTGTCAGCGATCAGACCTACCACTGTCGTGTCATCACCAAACTTAATGATGGCATTGGAGCTATGTGTTGCCACACAGTCATGTGTGTACAAGGAATACAAGAGTGGGCTGAGAACACAGCCCTGTGGGGCTCCAGTGTTGAGGGTCAGTGATGAGGAGATGTTGCTGCCTATTCTAACCACCTGGCGTCTGCTTGACAGGAAGTCCAGGATCCAGCTGCACAGCGAGCTGTTTAAGCCCAGAGCCCGGAGTTTCTCATCAAGCTTGGAGGGCACTATGGTGTTGAATGCTGAGCTGTAGTCTACAAACAGCATTCTCACATAAGTGTTCTTTTTTTCCAGGTGGGAGAGAGAGCAGTGTGTATTGTAGATGCAATGGCATCATCAGTGGAGCGGTTGTTGCAGTAAGCAAACTGCAATGGGTCTAGTGAGGGAGGCAGCACAGAGCAGATGTAATCTCTGATTAGTCTCTCAAAACATTTGCTGATGATGGGGGTCAGAGCAACAGGACACCAGTCATTTAAGCAAGTTATTTTTGATTGCTTTGGAACAGGCACGATGGTGGATGTTTTAAAGCATGTGGGGACTACAGACAAAGAGAGGGAAAGGTTGAAAATGTCTGTAAAAACACCAGCCAGCTGGTACGTGCACGCTCTGTTGACGCGGCCCGGAATGCCGTCTGGACCTGCGGCTTTGCGGATATTCACCCGTCGGAAGGATCGGGTTACATCCGCTACAGAGAAGAGAGTGAACTAACCTCTGTAGCTTCGGCCGCGAGAGCTCTCTCCACGAGGGCGGTGTTATTTCTCTCAAAACGAGCATAAAAAGTATTTAGTTTGTAGACATTAGACATTGATTAAAGAGAAAATGTTTACTAACAGTAAAGTTATACAAGGTAACATCAGATAGTTACAATTTAGATGTAATAGTTACAAATTAGAAATATAGCTGCAAAAAGCAGTTACAGGGCCAAGCACTGAAATGGCAAGCAATGTTCAACACTTAGCACAACCCAAAGAACACATCGAGTGCATATGACATAAAGAAAAAATACACACACAACATTACAAGTCACCTGAGGACAGGTTCAAACCTACACCTTTCTGTTCCACAGTTCAGTGCACAATCCACTGCACCACACAGTCACAACATTGACAGTCACCAGAGGGACATACCAAGCCAAGAATAATCACAGTCAAGCACAGCTGTCACCATGATCAACTTCATATTCATGTAACTTTCCAACAAAGATGAAAATCAAGATTTGATTGGGGAGAAAAAACACTTAGTAATGTAGGGCTTTACTGGTTGTTTGGATCAGTGTTACTATCAGAAATAATTAATAATTATTTCTTTAGTTATTAATTAATATTTAAATTAATTAATTGAATCGAACTCATTAAAACCTCATATGGGTCTCCAGTAAATGTAGTGTGCTACGTTTAGGAGCGGGTTTGGTTATTAGCAATAATTAATAATTATCAAAGATGATTATTAATTATTAAAATCAATTGAACATTGATGAGAATCAATGCTAGTTTTTTTTTTTAATCCTTTAAATCAACAACTATCAAAGATAATCACCAATCATTAACATCGATGAAACATTAATTAAAATTAACACTAGCTTATTGATCATTCACATTCAACAATCATCAAAGATAATTATCAATTATCAAAAATCAATAGAATATTAATAAGGATTAACACTGAACCCTGGAATCGGGGACTAATAACCAGATAGTATAACAGTCTCAATATTAGATTGTTTTCTTATCGATTTTTTGGAAAAAAAGCAATGAAAGAAGGCTTGAATCCGAGCACTGACATCCCGTCAGCATGACACAGGCGTATGCAAAACAAACCAAAACACTTCTCTTTGTAATATAAACAAAGTTTATTTATGCAGTAATATCAATTAATAATTAATACAATGCAGTCAATAAACTTCCGACTTACAACTACAAACTAAACAGTGATATGATTAGATATGGAAACTAAAATAATCCTACAACACATAAGGTGTGTGTGTGTATGTGTGTGTATGTTTGGTTAGTACAAGAGAGAGAGAGAGAGAATTAAGTGACGGCCCCAAAGCCGATTTCGCGATCGTGGGAGAGAAAGCAGCTGTTAGTTTATCACTCAGAGATGCGGTGGACGGCTCGTAAACCGTTCCGTGTTCTTTGATTCTTTAATGGATAAACTCAGTTTGCCGGTCTCACCCACGATGATGGAAATGCACAACAGTCCAATGTGGTTGAACCACAATACAACAAATCAAATTTGTGATAATTAATACCCTGAGTATTAATAATGAACGGACATGGCGGTCCGTAAACTGTACAAGCAAAAAAAACCTTGAAACACAAGAATATCACACTATAATATTCTATCTCTGCCCAGACGTAAACCTCTTACTTGAATCGCATGAGGATGCAGATTGTGTGTTCATCCGTCCTTTAACTCAGACTCAGTTCCTCGAGGCTCGGGTGATGACGGGAGGCCGTTTCCTCGCTCTGTCGGCAGGCGGTACGGCTGCTGATTCTCGGTGGCCTGGCGGAGAAATCAGCGATGTCAATTTGATTGAAGATGGAAGAGAAATCTTTAATCTCTTCACTTCTGCAGGCAAACGGATGAAGATGCGGATTTCTCGACGGTCTCCTTCGGATCCGTTAGAGTGTTTGGTTGAACACAGAGTAATCTCAACTCGTCTAGCGAGATGGAGATTGTATGTCCACAGTTTCAAGTCGGATGTTACTTCCTTGTGCCACGAGGTTGCACCTGAGAGCAGCGATGAGCTACGTCTATACACGGCGAACAAAGTTGCTGGGAGCAAATCCCGGAAGCATTTCAGAGGTATTTCTACTCCTGATGATGTCATGGTTGAGGTGCATTCTGTTGTGTGCCTCATCCAATAGGAGTTGAGAGTTCGATCCTTTAGTGAGCAAGGCTTCATGGGATTTGTAGTCTGTTTTGGACTCCCTTTGTTTGATTTTAGCGCAATTTTTATCAGTATAATTTATGACCTGGTATGTGGGGGCCTGAGTTAGGTTTTACAACTTGTGTTAGGCCTGCCTTTGTCTTCTATCTGAATACATGAGGCCCAACAGTAACCACATTACACAAATCTCCAGAACTACAGAATTGTTCGAAAGTAGGGAACGAACCAACAACCTTTGGAAATAAAGCCCAGATCTTTACACAGTTCTTGACCCATAGGTGGTGCTGTCAACAAACTTTGCATGTACCCTTAGATGGTGGACCTAATGAAGCATACCAAGTTTCTTTTTGATAGGACAAAGCGTTGCCGAGATACAGCCTTAAATCCTTTTTCACGTCCACCTCGTTAAGTATGTGTTTGCATAACTTCAAAAAAGTTGAAATTCAAAATTCTGTATGATTTATTCTGTGTGGCTCAGTCTGCAAATCAGGCAAAGTTTGAAGGAGCAGTAGTGAAAATATGGTTCTATGGGCTGCCATAGACTCCAATTGGGGAGGAAGAAAATGAATAATTATACTAATGGATACAATATGTAGATGAAACCAGTATGCATACTACATGAGTGAAGGAGACCAAAAGATAGAGAGAAAGAGAGAGAAAGGATAGACTGAGATGCCACTGAGTCTTGAAATGTGCTGTTCATACAACAGCTTACAGTAGCGACTTGAATACTTTCTGTATGAATCAACAACCGAAGTCATGCCTGTATTCTAACACCTGTAGCCATAGTGACAGTGACATCAAAGATGGCAACGTCCATAACATTGGCATATCTCATCAAAATTGATGCATCGAGTACAACCGCGTCATCATGGCCCGGCCACGCCCCCCTCCTCGTCATATTCCTCCACCACCAGATTCAAGCCAGGGAGACCTCCGGCCTCCTGGGAAACTGAGAGAGACGAGGGGAGGTAGAGAGGAGAGAGAAAGAGCGAGCAGGAGAGACAGAATGAGAATGCTTCCTGGCCGACAGCAGCGGGTCCTCCAGCTCCTGGCGGACGGCAGTGACTCCGATCCCTGGCGGATGGCAACGGCTCCTCCTTCTCCTCGCGGATGGCAGCGTCTCCTCCACTTCCCGGTGGACGGAAGCAGCGAGAACTCACGACAGCGCATCCTTCCTCCTTCCTGGGTTTTGACACCAGTGCAACGAGGTTCTTAAGATGGGCAAGGAGGAGGCAGGAACCAGTCAACATAAAACTTTAATAACAAACTGAACTCAAACATAACATAAACTGCAAAACAAACAAAGACGCAGACACACAGCTTCGTGCATCTCTCTCTCAAACTGACTTCTCCGGCCCCTTTATTTCTCTCCCACTGATTAGTCAACTCAGCACCAGGCGTGCGTTATCATGGCCCGGCCACTCCCCCCTCCTCGTCACAAGCTCATATCTCCGTGAGTTAACGAAACCCCTCACGATTAACACAAGCAATGCGCATGTACAGTGCAGCGTGGCTCTCACATTATATGATTTGACAGATAACCAGTTATCCAGTACAGATCTGTTCTCACAGCATGGGTTTACCGAAATTGCAGTTGTGAGTCCTGATAATTTACGGGTGTCAGTTTCATTTATAAAATGCGGCTGCCACTCGAACTGTGTGTGAACGTAACCATATTTAGCACTCAAATACAGGACTGACAACTGTATTCCGCTGCTGTGTGAACATGGCCACTGCACCAGAGATCTGACCATGTGCAGACCCCAATATGCAAACACTTCAGCCAATAGGAACACCATTTCAAACAATTCGCCCATATACTGTACATCTATATAACCTTAATTAAATCCTTCTTATTAGCCACAAAGCTTACTTATGGGGCAGCTGCAATTTAGCAATTCAATAATGCACCTTTGAGGTTGGTAAAATGCTTTAATTTAGCAATTTCTGCTAATTAAATAAGATAAAATGTATCTTACAGGAGCCCTATTATGTGCGGTGTATAAAGCCAAATGAGGTGAAGTCCCCTTTGCTGTTCGATGATGCACGCTGCCAGCACCAAGTGGCTTATTTGGGCCTACTGGAGAACGTCCGTGTGCGGCGAGCTGGATTCGCTTACAGACAGCCTTATGCACGCTTCCTTCAGAGGTCAGAGGTCACACATACATACAGTACTTTTAAATTAAGGTGGTTTGAAATAATCTCAGCCTCTGATAGCTTGCCCACAGAGCATTCACAGATAGTCTGATGCATATACAAAATGCAAAAATATCAAGGGTTGATTGAATCCACCAGTTTTTATCTTAATGGCTTATTAGCGTGATAAAATCACTAAACCTTTTCTGTGTGATGTTATATCCAATTTTAGAACTTTTATCCATGACAATATAACGCTGTAAAATTTAAAAAATGATGGTTTAAACAACTTTACAGCTCAAATAATACACAAGTTTTAACTGAAAAATTAATGTTAGTGCTTTTATAATATTATAAGCTTGGTCCCATTCACTTCCATTGTAAGTGCCTCACTGTATCCTTGATTTTTGAATTTTTTAAAGAAATAGAGGGAGGAGTCGAAATTTTTGTTGTAGTCAACATTATGCCACAAATGCTGTCGATTGAACTTAACTTGTATTGACCGTGATACCCCCTATATTCAGAAAAGTGGTCAATCAATATTGGATTTTAAATGAGAGAATGAGATTCTTAAACTTTTACATTTGTACCCCAGCATGTTTAAGTAAAATAATCTGTGATACATGATTTATTTTGAGATTGTGTCAGTTTCTTCTGGTATGGACATACTGTATTATCTTTATTTGTGCAGGTCTTCAAAAATTCATAAAAAGTTTTAGGCTAAATTTGATTTTAAAAACATCAGCCCTAAATAGTCACTGGATTTGCCAAAGCAGCATATCCTCAAACATCATGATTAACAATACCCTTTAGCTCTGACAATATTCAGAATATATCAAGGCAAGGCCTCTGTAATTTATTGCTTAATTAAAATCTATTATATATTACATTAGTATTTCTACATTCTCTGTATGACTGTCTTCTCTTTGCTCAGGTATAAGATGACCTGCGAGTACACGTGGCCCAATCACCTAATGAGCACTGACCAGGAAGCTGTGGAGGCCATTGTGAACCAGCACGGCTTTGAGGATGATGTAGCATACGGTCACACCAAACTTTTCGTGAGAACACCTCGCACGCTCTTCACGCTGGAGCAGGAGAGAGCAGCCCTCATCCCCATATTAGTGCTGTTCTTACAGAAGGTGACTGACACTCTCTTTCTTTTATCTCTCTCTCTGTCTGTCACTTTAGGTCTCTGTCTATCAGCATTGTTTATTATTTTCCCTGAGTCAGGCACTGTGCCTTTAATAATTCCTGTCCTTCTATCTCTCTGCCACCTTTCCCTTTTCATATGCATGTTTTTTGCTCTCTATATATGTCTCACTTAATCATTCCTGACTACCTCACATTTTTAATGTCTGATCAGCAGTGACTTGAAAGCAGAGTGGACTCATAACACCTAGACAGCAGTTCTCTCCACACTTCTGTCTCAGTCTGTGTTTATGAACTCATACAAACTTTTTTTGATCTTGCAGAGCATAAATCTATATTTACATCCATATCAAAATTTTTGTGTTTATTTTAAACTATTCTAAATTTTTAAAGTAGATATAAATAAGTACCAGACTCACACTGTGTATTTGGTGACAGTAGTCGAAAGCTCTGTTGCTGAAATCAGTCTATGCTTACCGAGAATTTAACTACTGCCCCCAGTGGCCAAAGCTGGAAGTTTTGTTGAACGAATGGGCACGTGTGAGCTCCAGATTCCAGCAAGGTGTATTTGTAGTTGTGTATAATGTAATACAATCAACAGCAATACATATTTTATTAACTCTACCCCATAATCCAAACATCAACCCTTCACTTAACTGTCATCTCCAAATCGCGCTTATCATTGATTATGTGAACATGATTACTTCCTGGCCCCATGGGACATGAAATTATGTCTCTGAGGCACTAGATGCAATGTGTTTGAACTTGAATTGATGCAAAAATGTCTGATGGGGGAATACATGTCAGTAATTGGGCTGAATGGGGTTGATTTCAGACATTAACATTTGGAAGGAACATGTGGATTTCCTATGTGATCTTGTTGATAAATACATATCTGTATTTGAGTAAATGACAAATAACATGGAATTAGATTTTTTTAAAGAAAATTCTGGCTACTCCTTTCCGTATAATGAAAATAAAGTTGAACTGGAACTGTCAAGCTGTAAAATGACCAAAAAAGCAAAAATAAATATGAAAAATAATAAAAGCACGACTTGTACATATTTAAAGTCTTCTAAAGCCATATGATAACTGTATGTGCAGGAAAACACCCAAATTGCAGCCTTTCTTCAGTGATAATCCTCACTTATTTTGAGAGCTACAGCAGAGTGGATGATTTTCAGTGAACTATCCCTTAAAATAGTCCTGTTGTGTGTCATATTTCTGAGACAAATAATATTCCATGTAGTCTTATTACTACTATATAAAATGAGGTTAAAACTTCATGTGTAATAATTATAGGAGAATTACAAAAATGTTTTTAGAATGTGTATAGAATTTATTCACTCACTTATTCATTCAATCACTTAATCACTCAATCAATCAATCAATCAATCAGACACCCATTAATTCAATCACTCATTCAATCACTCAATCAATCAATCACTCAATCACTCACTCACCCACTCAATCACTCACTCACTCATCCTCTCAATCAGCCATTCATTTATTAACTTACTAATTCACTCATTCATTCAATCACTTACTCAATCACTCACTCATTCACTCAATCACTCACTCAGTCACTCACTAATTCACTCACTCACTCAATCAATCAATCACTCAATAACTCACTCAATCATTCACTCAGTCACTCACGCAATCATTTATTTTCTCAATCACTCACTCAATCAATCACTCATTCATTCACTCACTCAGTCACTCACTCACTCACTCAGTCACACACACACTCGATCACTCACATTCACTAGCGTTCAAAAGTTTGGGGTCACTTGCCTGAAAAGTTTCTCATGATCTTAAAAATCTTTTGATCTGAAGGCGTATGCTTAAATGTTTGAAATTAGTTTTGTAGACAAAAATACAATTGTGCCACCATATTAATTTATTTAATTACAAAACTAAAATTGTATAAAAAAAATTTTTTTTTTTAAATGGATGACTTGGACCGAATAATTAAGAAAAGCAGCCACTAAGTGCCCAGCATATAGATGGGAGCTCCTTCAATATTGTTTAAAAAGAATCCCAGGGTGATACCTCAAGAAGTTGGTTGAGTCGAGTACATTTCTGCAAAATCTAGGCAAAGTGTGGCCACTTTGAAGATGCTAAAATATTAAATAGTTTTGATTTATTTTGGATTTTTTAGTCACAACATAATTCCCATAGTTCTATTTCTATTATTCCACAGTTGTGATGACTACTATTATCCTAAAATGTGAAAAAAATAAATAATAAAGAATGAGTAAGTGACCCTAAACTTTTGAACGGCAGTGTATTCAAGGTAGCTGCCTGCAAATCATCTTCTCTCTCTTGTATCATGCATCGCATTGAAACTGCTCCAGTTCACCTGTCCAGCTGTCATCTTTCTTAGTTTTTTGCTATATCCATCACACTCAAAAACTCCCCCACCCAGTCTTCTCATTTTTCTTTTGTCTCCTTTCAAAATACTAAACAGTAGATCATACTTAATACATAGATCTGTTCCAAATTCTAGTGAGCTGCCTCTACTGTCTACAAAGGCACCTACCTTCAAAGGTAACTCAACCAAACTGGATCCAAACCAAAATTTAACCACGTAAGTGGCTGATTTGAAATGCTCTTCATAGGCAACAACTCTGATAACAGTCACAAAAATAGCACTTCACAGGAAATCCACAAAAGAGTGGAATGCAATGAAAGTTTTCACTTAGCTCATCACAATGCATTCTGGCATAGCCCTATCAATGAAGGATACATGCAACGCTGCGTTAGAGTTTGGCCAAAACAAGATATGTTATAAAACAGCATAATTTTGCTGCCAGCTTGGAACATTGTTAGTGTTGGAAATGTGACTATGATGCCTATAAATGTTACCAAGGTGGGAAACTCACTAGGATTTGGCATAGAGCCATCTGTCTCACCTGTGTACCAGCCACATCAAAGTTTCTCATATATCCCTATTCAACTTTGTTCTCCACTTTCCCCCATTATTTCCTTTCTCTCTCTCTCTCTCTGTATTTCTCTTTCTGCAGGTATGGAGGGGTGCCTTAGCTCGTATGCGCTGTAGGAAGATCAGAGCAATCTATACTATAATGGCATATTATAAATGCTATAAGGTAAAGGCCCACTTCTGGGAAGTGGAGAGACGCTTCGTCAATGTTCGAAACATGGCCGACTACGGCAAGAGCGTGGAGTGGCCAACACCGCCTGCAGCCCTAGCACAGTTCCACAGAATCACCAAACACCTCTACCGGCGGTATGTTTAGCAGTGTTAGTAACTAACTAAAAGTAGCAATGCTACAAAGTAAACTACATTTTTCAACAGCATGACAGTAGTTCATCTGTTTTCAAAATATTGTAGGTTGTCCAGTAACAAGCTACTTTTTCCAATGAGTTTTTCAATTAGCTGTTTTTAATGTCACATTGTTTTGACAAAATATTCTCCAATTCGAGTGCCTTCCCAGATGTGTGTGACCGAAGTGAAAATTTTTATAAGCACATTTCAGCTCTTTTTGTCCATACAATGCAAGTAAACGGGTGCCATTAGGCTGCTGGCTGACTCCAGTCGATCAATTAATGTCTTCTGAAGCAAACCGATAGGTTGGTGTAAGAAACAAACAGAAAATTAAACAGTTTTTTACTTTAAATCATTGCTTCCGGCCAGCGCTGGATTCGCTGTTTGAAATGATCAAACTCTTGCGTGACGTTCATTCCTCTGTTGCACACAAAGCGCGTGCTTCCGACTTCTCACGTGAACGCGCCATTGCGCTTACGATTTTGGTTCTGGATTTGGTTCTGGAGACATTAATTGATCGACTGGAGTCTTGTGGATTACTTTTATGCTGGTATGGACAAAAAGAGCTGAAATGTGCTTATAAAAATCTTAATTTCAGTTCTGCTGAAGAAGGACAGTCATACACATCTGGCATGGCTTAAAGGTAAGTAAGTCATGAGAGAATTTTTGGCTGAACTAACCCTTTAAAGCTGCACTACGAAACTTTCGGCTCTCTAGTGACATCTATGGTTTAAACCTAAAATTGCAAGCAACTTGCGGCAGAATATTTTAAGTCAGTTGTGTTTTGGCACTGAACTTCTGCGTGGAGGAATCTCGTGGTTTGAGGTTACCTGGACTTTTCCTGTGATCATCACTCTGAGATATTCATCTCCAGAGCCATTTTCATGACGTGCTATTTTTATGTTAATATTTTGTTATTCGTTTAATCATTTCCTCATAAAGGAAGACAACAATTCTCTAATTTATATCTTTTAATATGATTAAGTGTTTTATCCACTACACATTAATGTTTGTGTTGTACTACATATATCCCAAATTTAAGAGATGAAACTCATGATATAGCTGATACGAGTTTAATGGAAGACACTTAATTATTTTTATATTACGATCTACAGCCTCAGCGGTCAATGCAAGTTAACCATAATACTATAGTGGTAGGTATATTTTTGCAATGCCCACAATAAAACTGTAAACTAAAAACACAAAAAGATAAAATATACTATATTAAACATTAAAATAATATGCAGAAATATGCAATAAAGCAATTACAATAATAGACAGTTTCCTTAATCTTTTCTTTGGCAGTAAAGTTATAATAGAGAGATTGTAACACGCTAAACAAATTAATATATACATTACTGTGCTATGAAATCAGTACATTATAAACAACTTAAGATGAGTACACATTCATGGGGAATTACCTTATAGTACCTTGTACCTGCAGTATAGTGTTTTTTAAACAGACCATCTGCTAAAAGGGCAATGGAGAGTGATACAACAACTGGTGCCTTTCTGCAGCTGGGTTAAAAGAAATGAGAAAACTGTGGCACAGGCACACACACACGTACACACACACACACACTTAGGAAATCTCGAAACTGCAGAAATGTTATAAAATTCTCCGAAGTCATGAATATTAGAAAACATGTTACTGTAACTTCACTGGAAAACGTAGCCTATTAAACACATTGCAATCGGTAAACTCAATACCCTAAGTAATGCTCAATTCATTTGAGCAGGGGTTTCCAAACTGAACCTCTTTGGCCTAAACGATTTACTTGAAGTACCCCCTGATATTTTGAGTAATGTTAAACTTTCCAAATATAATACATTTTACATCTTTGCAATTCATTTTTCTTATTCTGATTATATTTTAATGAACCTTTATTACATCTATTGTTCTTTTTATAATAATTATACATTTCATCATTTAATTAAATGTAGCATTGGCATTACTATCCCAATCAAAGACTGCACTACATATAATCTTTATCCGTCACAGTAGTAATATTTACAAAAAAAATGAAAAATGGTCTATTTATATCTGTCATTTCTGTTTTCAGAGATTGAGAGTGAAGTTGCATGGACACAAGGATGGTTAAAAGGAAATTTCACATGCTTGGTTTAAGTTGTGTTATTTCTTGTTTTTTTTTATTTATTTATTCAAATAACAGACATTTTGGAATTATCCGTCAATGTTTTTAAAATTCTGTAAATTACGGAAATATTTCGGTACGCAACATCTTGATTTTCTCACAAACCCCCTGTAGTTCCCTCATGAACCCCCGTTTTGGAAACCCTGCATTAAAGCATAAAACCAATATAAGGTTAAACAATCCTGCCAAAAAAACATATTTAAGCATTATAGCAAGTAAACTTCGCCAAACAGTAAACTGTTAAATATCCATCTGGAGACTGCTCTCCTGCGGCTGCTGAAGCTGCAGAAGTTTTCAGAGCTGACACACATGCGACACTTTAGCCAGCTCTTCTTTTCTTTGCTTACAGACAAATCTGACCCGACAGCTTATAATCTTAATCATTATTGTAGGCTAACCGTAGTGAATCAGGGTAAGACAAGGACATGGTTTTTAACACAAATTTGTTTATGTGCTTGTTCAATAATGGAATTTTGTAAAATGTTTTATTAAAAAAAAATCTTATGTAATGCAACTTTAAAGGCTGCTGTTCTTTATTATGATTTTGACTCAGTTATATAAATAAAGTTGTAATATATATACTGTATATACTGTCTATATATATATAATATAATAGATTACAATTTTTAATCAAATTAATTACATGGTGTGCCAATTAATGAATCAAATTTATCGCAATTAATCACATAAATAAATATTTGCAGAGAAAGCCCCTAAAATAACAATAATGTAATATATTATGATGAAATAATTATAAATAGTTATATTTTAATAATTACAAATTATATATATACACAGTACTGTGCAAAAGTCTTAGGCACATAAGGTGTTTCACAAAAGCATTTGTCTTAAGATGGGTATTTATATCTTCAGCTTTAGTGTCAATAGGAATAATAAATTTTAGACTCCCAAACATTACTTTTGCAAATAAAAAAGATTAGTACAGAAGAACAGGGAGCCCTGCAACACATCGTGTCAGTCTGAGATTACATAAAGAGACAGAAACAATTGAGACCTAAATAGATAGAAGAACTGTGGCAAATTCTCCAAGAAGCTTGGAACATCCTATCTGCCAACAACCAAGAAAAACTGTGTCCAGGTGTACCTAGGAGAATTGATGCTGTTTTAAAGGCAAAGGTTTTCACACCGAATATTGATTTAGCTTTTTTATGTTTACTGGACTTTGTATGACATTAAGTGATAAATGAAAACTATTTATGTCATTATTTTTGAAGACATCCTCACTATGCAACATTTTTCACAAGTGCCTAAAACTTTTGCACAGTACTGTATATATATATTATAAAAAGTAATCATTCAGATAAATAAAATGCATCACATCATTGTGGCAGAGGAGTTAAGCATTGATAAGACAATACAAAAAGTAGCTTTAGAATACAATATATTGTTTTTTTTGTCCATATTATTGAGCATAAGCCTATCATTGATCTACAGTTCACAACAATCCATTTTGAATTGAATTTGTTTTTAGTGTGATAAAATTGCTTACAGGTTTACTGGCGTTGCGTCATAATGGCAACGAAGTTGTAATATTGGATATAACTTTACACTGATAAGGTTAGTAAGCAATTTTCCACACTAAAATTACATTTACAGATATGTTTACATCTGGTGGCTATACTTTTGAAACAATGTTTATTTAAACTTTTATGGACTGGCCCCATTCACTTCCATTATACAGTAAGTACCTTACTGTAACTTTGATTATATATATATATATATATATATATATATATATATATATATATATATATATATATATATATATATAAAATAGGGACGATTCCAATTTTTTATTTTTTTTTGTGATAATATTATGCAACAAAGGTTGATTGAGCTTAAATTGTATTGAACACCAAACATTCCTATAAGTTGTGTCAGTGTAGTTAGCTACCTTTTGGTTGTATTTTCTAGTGTAACTAATTACTTTTTTACAAGAGTAGCTTGGCAAGTAACCCAGCTTTCCCCACACTGTATGTAATCATGCCTTCCACCTTTATAATATTTGTATATCTCTTTATCTCTCGTTCTTTCTCTTTTGCTCTTCCTCTCACTCTTTCACTCTTTCTCTCAGATGGTGGGCGAGGCAGCTGATTAAAAACATCCCCCCATCAGACATGGCAGAGGTGAGGGCAAAAGTAGCTGCTCTGGCAGCTCTGAGCGGGGAGAGAGTGGACTGGGGTTACAGTCGTGCCTGGGAGAGAGACTACCTGGCCAATGTGAGTCTTTCATCATGATACTATTCATAATATTATATTCATAGATTGTATAATCACATGCATTTTGATAATAATATTTGCTGGGGAGAAATATTGGATACTGAATGAAACTGAGAAAATGATGCTATTATGCAGGGTTTTTACATTGATTAAGCTTATGAAGTTTAAACTTTAATAAAGTATTAAACCCAGTGGTACATCACTCCAGGATAATACTATAGGTACAGTATTACCCATTTTAGTAGTGTACCACATCATATCTTATTCAGCAATGCCATATAAAAAATGAAAATAGTTTTCTTTGAATAACACAATTTTAATAAGTATAGTGACAATTATTTTGCTCCCAAGAAATGTTTATTAATTAACTTACGTTGTAAGTATTTATCTATTCTTCTGAAAGCTCAGTAAACATTTGCTGAAGAACAATTACTTAAGTACATAAGCGTCACTATTATTTTTACATTTGAACAGACCCCTAACCATCAAATGGTGCAGCATGTTGTGAGGTGTGCTGTTAATTTTTTAAGCAACCAGACTTTATTCGCCTGGTGGATAATAAATTCCATAGACTTTTATTGAAGGAGGGTCCCGAGCCATATCTAGAGACCAGAATATAGGAGATACTTGGGGATGGTCTTTTTTGACTTGGGCCTGTAAGAAACCACTTACCAACCACTTAGACCCAGTTTCCACCTGGTATTAAGATGCGTTTCAGGTGATCCGATCACATGTGGTCAGCCCTTAATATACAAGTCTAAATGGGATCTAAAACGTTTTGTGATCGGATCACAAAAAACACATACGAATGTGGTCAAAAACACGTGTCCAGATTGCATTTGAGGTGTAAGCTCTAATCCGTCCTGTATGTGTCCTGGCAGCAGTGAAGCACCACCCCTCACCTGTCAATCAACCACTGCGCTAAAACAAGAGTTTCAAGTTTGCCGGTTACGAGCGAATTTAAAAGGAATTAACTGTCCGATCTGAATATTTAAAAAAGCGGATACATACACAATCGCAGATCTTCTTTAGTGTGTCTGATATCAGCACAGATGAGATGCACGAACACCTGAAGCTCCTTTAATACAGGTAATCCACTAAAATAATGGATAATTCTGCTTGACATGTTGCATTTGTGCTTAGATTGCATTTCAACCGCATCTGGGTTAAAAACAGTGCATTTTTTTTTTTTTGCACTTTATTATCATATAGTAACACACTGACATAATGACTGATGTATGTCATCATGAAACAGAAACCCTGCTCTCCAAACCCGAACATAAGTGGTCACAGGAGATGCATTTAATTGACCAGGTGTAAACAGCGATGTGTCTCACCTGACCACATGTGATCAGATCACCCGAGATGCATTGTATTACCAGATAGAAACAGGGCCTAAGGTCACCTAGCAACCACCTACAACACAGTAGAATGTCACAGTTCACCCAAATTGTTGCTAGTAAAAAAGCTCATTTTTTATATCGGTTATTAGGTTTGCACTAGTGAAAACATTCATTCTTGATATACTTACAGAAATTATTGACATACATTTTTTTTTTTTTTCAAATAGTAAAAAACATAATTATTGATATCTGTAATTGGATTTTTAAAGAATTTCACAATGATTTGGCATTCACTTCTGTTCAAAATCCAATTACAGATATGTTTTATATATATATTTTGTTTTTACTACGTTAGTTAAAATTCGAAATACACATATCAGCTATGTACTTCTTACTAGTAAGTTTTTGATATCTGTAAATTAATTAAAAACAATTTTAATTCAGTATTTCAGATACCTGGAAATAGATTTCAGATATCATTAAATTGAAAAGTGCTAATTAAAGGTGCACTCAGTAACTTTTGTCTCTGTGTCATTTTGGACTTACACTGATTTGGATGCAGCATCATTTAAAATGCCATTGTAGAAATTTAGTATTCACAGTCAGCCGTGATTACTTTAATCAGTGAGTGAAAGTGTCCAATAACAGGAGGGTTACTGAGATTAAGCGTGTAGTGTTCGGCTGGTCATGTGATTCAAACATGGCATCTCCCATGTGTGGACCCTCTCCATGTAGAATAAAACAGCTTTTATAAGGCATGCAAATTCCACTCGCCAATTCCCATTGGCCTTTTTTCATAAAGCAGAGGTGTTCGGGGCTCCCAAGAGAGACCCCTAGTGTCACTACATCGACACATCTTCGAGTGAGTGACAGATAGGGAACACTGTTTTTCCTTTGCATAGCCAGATTTTTTTTTTACTAAAACCATAAATTTTACTGGCTTTGCTCAAGGACAGCAAAGCGAACAAAAGCATTCCCTTTTGAATAAAAGCCGAGAACCCTGTGGCTCCAACTAATTCACACTTGAGTTGTGTGAAACAGTTTTGAGGAGTCCTTGAGCCTGTGCTCTATACTGTATTTTAAGAAAAATATTATTTTCTTCATACAAATATCTGCTTAGCTGTGTAAGACTTGTGGCTTCTGCAAAAACAAATTTTTAAAGCCCACAAGATGCATGTTGAATGTCATGTCCGGTCATCACAGTTTATATGAGCTTCAAAGCCCTTTGAAGTTTTCAGATCATCTGAATGAGTCAAAAGCTTATTCATGGAACCTAGTTGACAATCTGTTGTTGCAGATAGGGTGTCATGTCTTTTTGATGCATTAGTGGAGTGGGCTGGTGATGATGAGGAAGGTGTTGTTGAGTCCATCATGGACTGATCAGAATTGTCATCAAGGAATGAATGGAGAAAAAAGTTGTGTTTGTGTTGCTGTGACTAAGCTTCTCAGTTTATTTCTGTCTTAAACCACAAATGTGTCTCTCTTCTTCAGGTGAAGGACTCTCCAGTAACAAGCTCCAACTTTGTGCGAATCACCAAAGAGCTAAAGAACAAAGACCAGTATGGTCAGGTCCTCTTCTCATGCTTTGCCAGGATGGTAGGTTATGGTACTCTTTTTTTTTTTTTGTTTTTTTTTTTGGCATTTTTGGGATGACAAAATCTGTGCAGTTGTATTGCCAAAGTGTTCGCAGTTTAGCTGTGTACAAAGAGTGTACAATAGTACAAAGTACAATAAAAATTACAATATAAAGTAAAAAAAGTACAAATGAATATAGTAAACAAATACTATTAAGTACAATAATAGTGTAAATAGAGAAAAAAGTTATATTATTGAATACATTTAAATAATAAGGAAAATAGAGTAAACAAGCAATATTAACAAATAAAGTAAAATAACAGTGTGAATGGAGAAAACAAGCAATATTAATTTTTTTAAAGAATATGAATTATGAAAACAAGCAATATTTATAAAAAACTAAAAATAATAGTATGAATGAAGAAAACAAGCAATAATAATAAATAAATAATAATAATAATGCAAATGGAGTACACAAGCAATATAAATGAATAAATTAAAATAATAGTGCTAATGGAGAAACAAGCAATATTAATAAATAACAAATAAAGAAAAAAAAATAACATGAATGGAGAAAAAAACAGTATTAATAAAAATAAGTAAAATAATAGTATTAATATAGAAAACAAGCAACATTAATTAATTAAATAAAATTATACCGCAAATGCAAAATTAACTAATAAAGTCAAATAATAGTGCAAATGTAATAATTAGCTAAATAAACAAATAAAATAAAATAATAGCACAAATGGAGAAAACAAGTAATATTAATAAATACGGTAAATAATATTATGAATAGAGAAAACAAACAATATTAATCAATAAAGTAAAATAACACCGCAAACAGAGTAAGCAAGCAATGTTAATTAATTAATAAAGTCAAATAATAGTGCAAATAGAATAAACAAGCAATAATATCATAACAAGTAAAATAATAGTGTGAATTGAGAAAACAAATAATATTAATAAAAAAAAGTAAATAATAGTGTGAATAAAGTTAACAAGCAATATTAAAAAATAAAGTAAAATAATAGCGCAAATGGAGTAAACAAGCAATGTTAATAAATAAATGAATTTTGTGAATTGAGTGAACAAGTAATATTTACAAATAATGTTAAATACAGTAATAGTGTGAAAACAAGCATTATTAATAAAGCAATATAATAACATGAATGGAAAAAACAAGTAATATTAATAAATAAAATAAAATAATATTGAAAATTGATTAAACAAGCAATACTAACAAGCCTGAATGGAACAAGTATTGTTAACAACAAAAACAACAATTTCAATTTACAATTAAAATCAACAATGTAATAAAAAATACATTAAAGAACATTCATTATTTAGCATAAAAGATGACAAAATAGATAATTTCTTTCTCTCTTGGACACACACAGTCACACTCTCTCTCTCATGAAAAACTCTCAAAGTCTTATTCTGTTTCACATCCTCTAACACACCAATTCTCACACATGAGCTCATGTGACTGCAGCCAATGTAGAGATCACAACCATAACAGAGTGCTGAGCGCTTGACTGCCTTGAGCAAAGAGCGTTAGTGCTAGACTTTAATCATAACGCTGCAGCTATGGATGCTGCTGCCGCTGGTCCAGTTTATCTTCTCTTCCCATGCGAGACTCAACCACACTGCCAACCCAATTCCACAGGCTATTTTTAAAACAAGAAACATGTGCTGCAATAGTGGAGCAGTAAATAAAAGTAATACAGTGCTGATGCAAAGGTTTCACATACATTTAATGAAAGGAAAAGTTCACCCAGAAATGACAATTCTGTCATAATTTACTTACCCTCATGTTGTTCCAAACCCGTACAACTTTCTTTTTTCCATGAAACACAAAAGGAGAAACTTTCTTCTATGAAATTACAATAAATGGGGACTGAAGCTTTCAAGCATAAAAAAGAATGCAAAAGCACCTTAAAAGTATCATAAAAGTAGTCCATATGACATACTGGTGCAATATTCCAAGCCTTCTGAAGACATATGTTAACTTGTAAGAAACAAACCAAAATTAAAGACTTTATCACGAAAAATCTTCACATCCACTCTACTTCTCCTTTGCACAATCATGAGAGCTCATGAGAGAAGTAGCGATGTTTGATTTGTGAACAAATCACTCTTTTGAGTCAGATATTTTCATTGAGTCTGTTGATCTGTCTGAATTATTTGTTCACAAATCGGGCAACAGTTTTCAGGAGGGCAACATCATCAGAGAGTGACATCTTAAATTTCAGTCTGTTTCTCACACAAATCTATTGTATGTCTTCGGAAGACTTGGAGTATATCGTATTAGTCATAGAGAACGCTTTTATGATACTTTTATGGTGCTTTGCGTTCTCTTTAAAGCTTGAAAGCTTCAGTCTTCTTTCATTGTACAGTAACTGCATCAAAAGAGCGTCAGTTTTTCTGTATTTTCCTTTTGTATTTCACGGAACAACAAAATCCTACAAGTTTTGAACAGCATGAGGCTGAGTAAGTCATGACAGAATTACATTTTTTGGTTCTTTTAAACCCTGATTTATTTTTCATTGTTACTTATTTCCGTAGTCAAGCCGATTCAGGGATATTTTGTTTACCAAATATTTGCTTTTACCTTTTCTCTCTTGATCTCACTTTTCTACAGCTTAACTGGTTCAATAATACAAAAGACAGAGCTCTACTCATCACGGACAAGCATATTTACAGACTGGAACCTAAAAAACACTTTAAAGTGCAGAAACGAATACCGCTTGACTCTGTAAGTATTTTATGCTTATGACATATTGACAGGCTTTCACATGCACACACAAAGACATTAAAGGAATAGTTTACCCAAAAATGAAACTTCTGCCATCATTACTCATTCTCATATTGTTCTAAACCTGTATGATTTTCTATCTTATGTGGAAAAGAAAACTAGAGCTTTAAAACTTCAAAAATAATAATTTGTTCCTGAATCGGACATCATTACTTCTCTCATGAACTCCTATGAACGCGCATATGTCCGATTTTTCAGTGAGTAACAACATATGTGGTTTCAGAAGACTTGGAATATAGTGCACAAGTCATCCATACCAGTTTAATGGTGCTTTTACGTCCTTTTTAAAGCTTGAAAGCTCCAGTCCCTATTCAGTGTAATTGCATGGAAAAGAGCGGCCAATACATTCTTTAAAGTTTCTTGTTTTGTGTTACACAGTAAAAAGCAAGTGATATGACTTTTGAACAACACAAGGGTAAGTATATAATGACAGAAATTTTATTTTAGGGTGAATTATTCCTTTAAGTATTATAGTACAGACAGAAATGCAGCCCCAACCAAGAAAGCAAACACAAGTCCTGGTATCTGTGTCTTGTTATTGTCTGGGTTTGTGTCTGTTTTATGCAAGCATGCAATGTGGGTCACTGCATCTGTCTGCTGCAGTCACTCTGACTCTTGGGTCTTTTGGACCTTATCGCCATCCATAGCATGCCTCCTGTCTTTAGCCTATGGATTTCTGCCAAAAGCTAACAACCGATTTGAGATTAGGTCTGGCTTATTAGAGCCAAACTAATACTTCATATGACCAGCAGCGACACAGCCTTTAAATCGTTTAACAGGGTCATTCACAAACTTCTGTCTATGTCTGACTGAATTCAATGACCAGAACAGTGAGTGTGGGTATGTGTGAGGAGTCTGACCTACATTCTGTCTATGGTCTCGATGTGGTAGACTGAGAGAGGGATTTGGTCACACGTTGCAGCATTGCTGTCTGAGCCTCCCTTCACAATCACATATACACACATGCATTAAACCTGCAATTGTATCCATATATGTATGTTTTAGACTTCCCAGGGAGAAAGAGACAGAGAGAGACAATGGGACACTTCAGTGATAACTGCAGAAAACATTCACTGCAGTATGTTACTGAATCCTCCCAATTATTCACACCACACGTTTAACACGTCACTATTCTCATTACAGTGGTTTAGTTATGATGTTTACATGGATCCTAAAGAAAATATATCAAAAGAAAAAGTAAAGCACATTTTTAGGATATTTTTCATCAAAACATTATTTTCATAACAATTAAACACATTTTCGCCCAGATTTATATTATAATTGTAATTCACATTATTTTTATTGTTTATTTTCATTATATTGTCATTACTGTAATACATACAGTTTTGCTCATTATTATTATTTTTTATTATTATTATTATTATTATTATTATTATTATTTTAAATAATAGTAATGATAATGCAATCTTTTTACATGCATTACAGTAATAAGAATTTAATTTAATTTTTTCTTCTTCTTTTTTTTTTTTTTTTTTTTTACATGTATTTATGAGACCTTTGGGGGGGCTGGGTGCAAAGCACAATTTCTTATTTCTACATGTCCTTGAAAGGTTTCATAAGATCTACCCTATTAAATTCATTCAGCACCTCTGGCAGCCCTGCATCTAGCTGGTCACCATCCAAGTGCATAATTTGAATTTGAACTTTTCCAACCCTCTCAGGTCAAGCCAGACCACACTGGACGGCTGCAGGCTGTCCCAGACGAGGATATTGTTTTGTGACAATCCAGTACATTGTGGGTTTAATCTCATTTCACCATAGACTGACGCACTACTACTCTAAATAACACACAGGCTGTTTGTGTCAGCTGTTATTGTAGAGAAGCAGACACAGGCAGGACAACCTTACACTTGTGATGGTATTCCTTTATCACTGTATCCAAGTGTTTAGTTGTTTTCGACCATATTCCACCAGACATTGTTCTAGTGAAAGTTAAACAATAGCATCAACCTATAAAACTCAACATAAAGTCAACATGAAATCAAAATTGACCCAATTTACTTTCTTTAAGCACGTTCCTGATCTTATTGTGAACTATTCATTTGTGCACACTATTCAGAATACAATTTTTGTCTTTGCAAAGTTTAATTAAAATGTAATAACTTTTCTTTTCGCTGACGTCACATAGTCTATGTAGCCTAATTGATGATGTTAAACAATAACCAAATAGCTACGTATTTAGACATTGATTTAGCAAACTTGCATTCAGGCCTGGTTCTGTACTGTAATGGAATGCCCACTTTTCATGATCCAATCCCTGATGGATAAAATCAAGTCCCGCAATTTCATTTATTACATTTACTGTATTAATAAAATACTGTACAGTATTTTGGCTAATTTAACAATGCTATGGCAGTGTTCCCACGAGTCCTGGAAAACCTGGAACTTTGCAGTGCAGTTTTCCAGTCATGGAAAATGAGAAAAATGCCTAAATGTCCTGGAAAATAATTATTTGTTCTGTAAAATATTTATAATAAAACTGTTTGACTGTGTGGCTAACATGGTTTTTGTTACATGTACAAATACATGGAAACAATCGGGACTCGTGAAATATGTCAAATACACAAATTCGTATCGTTTTGTCTCTGCTGGCAGCTGCACATTGTGAAACATGTCAACGGTTGACCGTCATGAAATAAGTCCTGTACTGTACATTCTCTGCTCATCTGCTGTCATCTCTACTTTGCTCCAACGAAATAGTTTAAGTATTGATGTAGTGAAAAATATGATTTTTTCATTCTAACATTGCTGTTGTGTTAACTACAAAAACATATGAGTTGTAAATCTTGGACAACGATCGACAGTCAGACTGCTGATTTTTTGAAAATGAGTACACAACCTGAGGTGGTAGCGGGGGAATGAGGCCTTTACACCTGGGGATGTGAATTAGTTTTCAATAATAAATGAGTGATCCGAGTTCCCTTATACCGCTGTTACGGTAACACTTTATAATAATGTTCCATAGTTAATACTTAACTACTGTATATAGGAACTAATGCAGGACAAATGAAGAGTACAGCTTTAACTCTTCAGTCACTACTACTAACTAATATGGAAGAGTAATTAATCAATAATTACTGAATCTTTTATACGTACTGAAGAACGACCAACTTACTGATCACTTAAAGTAACTACTGTGTTGTTACCTATCACCAAATGAACACCTTGAAATTTTGTTGTGTTGGTAGTGTACTACAAGTCAAATGGCAATGACAAATCAATGCCTAATGAGACATGCCCTCATTAAAGACTTTTTCCTGAAGAAAGAAAAATGCTCATATAGACTAAGTCAGCACTTGGTTCCCTATCTGTCACTCACTTGACGTTGTGTTGATGTAGTGACACTAGGGGTCACCCTTGGGAGCCCTAAACACCTCTGATCTATGAAAAAAGGGCCAATGTGAATTGGCGAGTGGAATTTGCATGCCACTGCCCCGGACATATGGGTATAAAAGGAGCTGGTATGCAACCACTCATTCAGATTTTCTCTTCAGAGCCGAGCGGTTCTATTCATTGAAGCTGAATTCATCCGTGAGTTCATTCACCTCATCTGCTGGATTTTACGGCACATTTCAGCGACTTCTCCCCCTCTGCACCCGTGGAGTGCAGAGAATGCCCCTGGGCGCTTCGGCAGAATAACAAAAAGAGTATATTCTAAAAAGAGTATATTTTCATTCTAAGCGGCACACATGGAACGTCTTTTTAAAGATGTCTTTCCGTTTGTGTGTTATTCCTGGTTGCAGTCGTTATCTCTCCACTTCTGACGGCCACGATCGCTGTCTTACGTGTCTGGGCGCTGCCCATGTGGAGTCATCATTCGTAGATGGGTCTTGTCCTCATTGCGAGAACATGACCATGGCAACGTTGCGGTCGCGGCTTGCATTCGTAAGAAAGCAAGCCACCCCAGCGGCTCCCCACCTTGGTCCTTCTACCTACGGGAATGAGGCCATGCCAGTTAGCACTGGGGGCGATTTGGGGACCTCAATGGGCACCTCCGCCGAGTAAACCCCCACTGACCTCCCATTCCCCAGCATGCTCACTTGTCCCGGTCGGGCTCTCGGATGAGACTGCCGGCTCGTCTCACGGCGAGTTCGACCTCTTATTCGGAGCCTGGGAAGACGATGAGTTATCGAGCGCAGCATTGGAGAGCGGGCTCGTCCACTCTGACGTGGACGCCTCGGCTGGGCTCCCTCCTTCGGGTGTGTTTGCCGACGCGGAGATGATGGACATGCTTTCCCGGGCATCCGCGAGCATCGGGCTAGAGTGGAACCCTCCACTCTCCCTTGAACCCTCGCGGATCAATGATTGGTTCCTGGGCCCAGAGCGCCACTCACAGCTACATCCTGCCCTGGTCCCTTTCTTCCCGGAGGTGCATGAGGAGCTGACAAGATCATGGGGGGCACCTTTTATTGCCCGATCCCGATCTTTCAGCTCCCCCACTCACACTACCCTCGATGGTGGGGTGGCCAAGGGGTATTCGGAGATCCCCCAGGTGGATAAGGCGCTCGTGGTGCACTTGTGCCCGCAGAGCACCGCCACCTGGCACGGGCGCCCGAGGCTCCCTTCCAGGGCCTGTAGGTTTACATCATCCCTGACGGCTAAGGCTTATGGTGCCGCTGGACAAGCTGCCTCCACCCTGTATGCCATGGCTCTCCTGCAAGCTCACCAAGCCAAGGCACTAAAACAGCTGCACGAGGGTAGTTCTGACCCAGGATTGATGCAGGAACTGCGCTCGGTGACCGACCTTGCTCTCAGGGCAATGAAGGTCACGGCGCGGTCTCTCGGGCAGGCGATGTCCACCCGATGTCCACCTTTGGCTCAAACTGGTCGAGATGAGAGAGGCCGACAAAGCACGGTTCCTTGATGCCCCCATCTCCCAGGTTGGCCTATTCGGCAACACCGTTGAGGACTTTGCCCAGCAGTTCTCGGCAGTGAATTCAGGCCCAGCGCGGCTCAAGACCCCGCACCCCATCTGCTCGTCGCCAAGGGAGTCCTCCTGCAGAAACAGAACTGTCTCTGCCGCAGCCCACCCCCGCAGCCCGGCCCCAGCCCCGGCGTGGAGCCCACCGCAGGAAGCAGACACCACCTGTCTCACGGCCGGCTGCCAAGAACCCTAGGAAGGCTTTGAAGCACCCCTGAGATGGGCGACCCAGGGACAAGGAGATCCGCTTCTACGGAGCTGGTAGACAGACCACTCCATCCCCCGGTGGGGGGCCGGGAGGAGAATCTTTTGTTTCATTTTTTGCCGCATGCCCAAGAGGCTGCGGTACCCCAAACTTCAACAAAAGAGTGGTTTCCTTGTTCTCTGGGTCACATGTCAGGTGTGCACGGCCATCGTCACGACCGCTGACCACGGTCCTATTTTCGCAGGTTTGGCACTCCAGCGGCGGACCCCCCGCCCCTGCGTGCCCAGCTGTGGCACATACACGCCCACACCAGGTTGGCTCCGACGGACTGTGGGGACAATGTTCCTCCTCCCCCCTCCTCGACAAATCTTATGGTGGGTATCAGGAGCCAGGTAAGTGCTTCGATGTCCCTGGACTCAGCACAGCCATGGGGCTCGAGCTCCGGCAATGTGGTGCCTCAGGCTCCGCCCCGCCGTGAGGCCCCACCCGCCAGTACGTCTGACGTGATTATCCCCTTGGTCCCCCTCGCCCGGGGTTTGGACGTGTGGCTTGCGCTTTCCAACCCGTCACGATGGCTGACCCAGACCGTCCGACTTGGCAATGTGATTCAGTTCACCAGGCGCCCGCCCAGGTTCATCGGCGTCCGCTTCACCTCAGTGATGGACGAGAGTGCCGCTACCTTGCATGCGGAGATCACGACCCTTCTGCGCAAGGGCCTGTCCCTCCAGCCGATATGAAGAAAGGGTTATACAGCCCTTACTTCATCGTGCTAAAGAAAGGCGGTGGGTTGAGGCCAATCTTGGACCTGCGAGTTCTGAACCGGGCCTTGCACAGACTCCCGTTCAAGATGCTGATGCAAAAACGCATTTTAGCGAGCGTCCGGCATCAAGAATGGTTCACGACGGTAGACCTGAAGGACGTTTACTTCCACGTATTGGTTTTACATCAACCAAGAACTTTCACATCATGTGGTCGTCACACCAATCTGTCGCTGCCTCTTCAGTCCTTGGAATGACCTAGCATTTCTACGGGGAGGGGTTCCCCTAGAGCAGGTCTCCAGGCGCGTCGTGGTTATGACAGACGCCTCCAAGATGGGCTGGGGCGCCGTATGCAATGGGCACACAGCCGCCGGCTCCTGGACTGGCCCACGGCTGCATTGGCACATCAACTTCCTTGAGTTGTTGGCAGTACTGCTCGCCCTGCGGAGGTTCCGGTCGTTGACCTAGGGCAAGCACGTGTTGGTCCGGATGGACATCACTGCGACGGTAGCATACATCAACCGTCAAGGTGGTCTACGCTCCCGTTGCATGTCACAACTCGCCCACCGTCTCCTCCTCTGGAGTCAGCAGCGCCTCAAGTCGCTACGAGCCACTCACATCCCGGGCGACCTCAACACCTCAGTGGACACACTGTCACAACAGGTTACACTCAGGGGAGAGTGGAGACTCCACCCCCAGGTGGTCCAGCTGATTTGGAGTCGACTCGGTTGAGCACAGGTAGACCTGTTTGCTTTCCGGGATTCCTCCCACTGCCAGCTTTGGTACACCCTGACCGAGGCACCCATCAGTACAGACGTGTTGGCACACAGCTGGCCCCCTGGACTATGCAAATACGCGTTTCCCCCAGTGAGCCTACTTGCACAGACCCTGTGCAAGGTCAGGGAGGACAAGGAGCAGGTCGTCCTAGTAGCACCCTACTGGCCCACCCAGACGTGGTTCTCAGATCTCACGCTCCTCGCAACAGCCCCCCCTGGTGAATTCCCCTGAGGAACCATCTGGCACCCGTGATCAGACCTCTGGAATCTCCACGTCTGGCCCTTGGACGGGACATGGAAGACCTAAGTGGCCTACCACCCATGGTGGTAGACAAGATCACTCAGGCTAGGGCTCCTTCTACGAGGTGCCTGTATGCTTTGAAGCGGCGTCCATTCGCTAAGTGGTGTTCTTTCCAACGCGAAGACCCCCAGAGATGCGCAGTCAGATCGGTGCTTTCCTTCCCGCAGGAGAGGCTGGAGGGGCGGCTGTCCACCTCCACCTTGAAGGTGTATGAAGCCGCTATAGTGGCACACCATGACACATTGGACGGTAAGTCCTTAGGGAAGCCCGACCTGATCATCAGGTTCCTGAGAGGTGCTAAGAGGTTGAATCTCTCCAGACCACATCTCATACCCTCATGGGACCTCTCTGTTGTCCTTTGGGGTCTACAGGGAGCCCCCTTCGAGCCCCTGGAGTCAGCTGAGCTTAAGGCACTCTCTTTGAAGACTGCCCTCCTGACTGTACTCACTTCCATCAAGAGGGTAGGGGACCTGCAGGCGTTCTCTGTCAGCGAAACGTGCCTGGAGTTCGGTCTGGGCTACGTGATCCTGAGACCCTGACCGGGCTATGTGCCCAAGGTTCCCACGACCCCGTTTAGGGATCAGGTGGTGAACCTGCAAGTGCTGCCCCATGAGGAGACAGACCCAGCTTTGGCATTGCTGTGTGCATGCTTTACGCATCTATTTGGATCACACGCAGAGCTTTAGAAGCTCCGAGCAGCTCTTTGTCTGCTTTGGTGGACAGCGGAAAGGAAGCGCTGTCTCCAAACAGAGGATTGCCCACTGGGTCATTGACGCCATCATGATGGTATATCACGCTCAGAATGTGCCACCCCCCGTGGTGCTACGGGCTCACTCTTCTAGAAGTGTAGCGGCCTCCTGGGCCCTGACCAGTGGTGCCTCTTTGGCAGACATCTGCAGAGCAGCGGGCTGGGCAACACCCAACACCTTTGCGAGGTTCTACAATCTCCGGGTTGAGCCGGTTTCGTCCCGTGTGTTGTCAGGTCTGAACAGGTAAGTTCCGGGACAGCTGGCCAGGTGTACCGCTTGCGTATAGTGCCTTTCCCCTCCCATGAGGTGAAGACATGCACCTTTGACTCCCAGTCATGTTCACAAGTTGTGATCCCTGGATGATTTTCCTCCTTAGCCCTGTGGCAGACTAATTTGCGGAGAAACACGCTGCCGGCCCAGTACATCTGCTAACTAAGCCCTGTCCTGGGGTAGGTGCTGCACATGCGCCGGTTCCCCATAGGTGACTCCATGTGATATATCTTCTGCTAAATCTTTTCCCTGTCGGTAAACTGCATCTTCCTTGGGCAGAGGCCCCTCTGCCCCCGGTCACCATGCTTATAGAAACTCCTCCCCCCTCAGGTAGGACCTACCAGGTGACTTCTCCACACGACATACTTCCGACAAGACACGGTAAGACCATGTGACGTATTTCCACTCGAAATACCCCCCTTCTCTGTGCGGGGTGTAGTCTCCGTGGTGTCTTCCCCTTGGGAGTGACATCAACCCCCCCGACTTAGACAATATGGCCCCCAGTCGGTTAACAAATTCCACTCTTTTAGGGGAGAAAAAAGAGGAAAAGAGGCCATGGCTGGGCTAGCCTGTCCCTATTTGTTGGGCAGTCGACTTGGGGTGCGACTCATAAGAGCATTGGGG
Organism: Myxocyprinus asiaticus; assembly: GCF_019703515.2. NCBI lineage: Eukaryota > Metazoa > Chordata > Actinopteri > Cypriniformes > Catostomidae > Myxocyprinus > Myxocyprinus asiaticus. The sequence continues at coordinate 10,329,551 of NC_059377.1, read as the reverse complement.
GAGGTTACGTGATGGCCTGGTGCACTGGCTATGAGGCACACAGAGGTCTGCCCATCTCGCACCGCTAGTCCACGTAACACAGTTCAGTAGTTGTGGCATTTTGTATAGGGACCCCTAGTGTCACTACATTGACACAACATTGAGTGAGTGACAGATAGGGAATGTCCTGGTTACTTTCGTAACCTCCGTTCCCTGATGGAGGGAACGAGACGTTGTGTCCCTCTTGCCAAAACGCTGAACTACCCGCTGAAATGTCCGGGACCATGTCTCAGCTCCTCAGCACAAAACCTGAATGAGTGGTTGCATACCAGCTCCTTTTATACCCATAAGTCCGGGGGAGTGGCATGCAAATTCCACTCGCCAATTCCTAATGGCCTTTTTTCAAAGATCAGAGGTGTACGGGGCTCCCAAGAGTGACCCCTAGTGTCACTACATTGACACAACATCTCGTTCCCTCCATCAGGGAACAGAGGTTATGAAAGTAACCAGGACGATTTGATGCAGCCGAAGCAGGACCTACTGTAGCCTAATGGCCCAAAGAATTCACAACACAACTGCTATAAACTCCTTAGAAGCTGTACAAGGATTTACTTTGATTATTCTTTAACCTAAGGGAGTTCATATGACTCTTCACGATCCAAATATCATTGATTATTGATTATCTAATAGTGAACTACCCCAGTCATCAATTTGCCATTAACTACAAACTAATTAACATATTAGTTAGTAGCAGTGACTGAAGAGTTAATCCTGTACTCTTAATTTGTCCTGCATTAGTTCCTATATAGTTAAGTATTAACTATGGAAAATTATTATAAAGTGTTACCACAGTTACCACATGTAGGGCCCTATGATTTCCACGATGTGAAAATGTCTCGGAATTTGACAAATTTGGGACAAAAAAAGAACATTTGAATGCACAAATAATCAAATAAAAATTGTGATATGTCCTAGTGTGATGTTTAAACTGCAAAAGGCTGCAATTGAATAATTCATATAATCTGCATGTGCTGCATGCTTTAAAATGAATGTGTGTAATGAATTCAGAAAAAAATAACCATTCAATAACAATAATATACATCATGACCTCTGTGTTTTTGCTTAAATATTACAAATAAATGGGCAAATAAAATGTCCTGGAAAATTGTGCCTTGAAAAGAGTGGGAACCCTGTATCAGCTACCTACCAATGAGAGTTTAGTACTCTCAGCTCCATTTTTTAAAAATCCATTCTTTATATTTTCGCATATTTCCCCCCAAATTAGTGCAGAAAATGCACAAAATAAAAAAAGGTCTGCTAAATCCTGTTAATCATGGCACAGAGGTTGTTTGATGCTGATTACATACAGTATATAAGGAGCAGTTTTGCTCATTGGGATCTGGGTATGAATCTGCTTTGGGTCGTGACCCGATCCCAATCCCACTCTCTCTCCCTCCACTTTCCAGACAAATTATTTACTGCCCTACAGTATATGATGAAGGCAAAAAGCCAGCAAATGAAATAACAGTCAGCAGATTCCGTCTGGGCCTTTCGGTACACAGTATATGCTATTTATGTCTTTATGTGCTTAGGCATGTGTGTGTCTGTATTTGTTATTGGAACACAGCACAATGTTTCCTGGCCTCACTCTCACTTTTCAAAATCTCATGCAGCAAGGTCAGCTGCATGTACCACGAGGCACAAAGAGATTAACCTTTGTGTGTGTTTGTGTGTGTGTGTGTGTGTGTGCGTGTGTGTATGCCCGTATGTTTGTGTGCTGCTAGTGTGTGTCCATCCAAGTGGCAGTAAAGAGGCTTAACAGTACCTGAACACTCTCCTTCCTCTACTACACAGCAGTGACGCACCTACTGCTACTCATAACCGTTCACATTTATGCACGCCTAAATCCCACAACAGCCTTCGCCTTTAATAAACCCCATAAAAACACACACACGCAAACTCCCCCATACTCAAATCAAAGCATACACATACAAATAGACACATATTAAAAGGGATAGTTCACCCAAAAATGAAATTCTGCTGTCATTTACTCACCCTCACGTTGTTCCATACCTGATAGCCTTTGTCTTTTCCATGGAACACAAAAGGAGATGTAATGCCGAATAGTGACTGAGGCTAACTTTCTGCCTATCATCTCCTATTGTTTTTGCAACAAGAAGGTGAACTACTTCTTTAATGACACATACGGACACGCACATTTGCGTACATGCTAACAGCATCCCCAGGACTGTTTCTAATCTGAGAATCATGTGTTCCAGCCAAGCACACACACATTAAGCTGACGCACAAGATCGATTAGTCACATTTTTCAAGTAATTTCAACAATCAAGTCATTCATTCACAATTATCTCCAGCATATTACTCATTCTCAAGGTTACTGTGTCAATCATGAGCTGAAGCACAGGAAGTAAGTGCTTTGTGAAGGAGCTTTTCACACCGGGACTGCATGGCAAAGGCTGACTGAATGTCATTATTAGGAAAATTGATGTATTTAACTTAAGAAAGATGGATCTATTTGACATCGTGGACATTGTGCTTCAACACATGCAATGCAATGTGTTTTATAAGTGTTTTATCACATGTTTTATAAGTGTTTTACACTCTCCTCAATCACACAGGTCATTGGTTTGAGTGTAACAAGTGGCAGTGACCAGATGGTGGCGCTACACACTGCATCTCAGGATGACTTTTTGGCGCACTTACAGAGGGGTCAATTGAACCAAAATCAAGACCGTATTGGGGAGCTGGTGGGCACCCTCACAGACCATTTTACACGGTAAGATAGAGTGAGATCTGGTACATATTCCCCACCTCTCACATTCGATCATAAAATGTATTCCTACCCAGTTGCAATACTTATTGATCTATAGCTTAATTATAATTTTAGTGGTGTATGTAAACATCACTGTTGTAGCCCATCCGCCTCAATGTTCGATGTGTTGTGCATTCTGAGATGCTATTCTGCTCACTACAATTGTACAGAGTGGTTATATGAGCTACCACAGCCTTTCTGTCAGCTCGAACTAGTCTGGCCATTCTCCGTTGACCTCACTCATCAACAAGGCATTTCCACTGCAGAAATGATGCTCACTGGATGATTTTTGTTTTTGACACCATTCAGAGTAAACTCTTTGTGACTGTTGTGTTTGAGACTGTTGTGTGTGAAAATCACAGGAAATCAGCAATTACAGAAATACTCAAACCAACCCGTCTAGCACCAACAATCATGCCATGGTAAAAATAACTGCGATCACATTTTTTCCCCATTCTGATGGTTGATGTGAACTTTAACTGAAGCTCCTGACCTGTATCTGCATGATTTTATGCATTGCACTGCTGTCACACGATTTGCTGATTAGATAATCGCATGAATAAGTAGTGCTACAGGTGTTCCTAATAAAGTTCTCAGTGAGTGTAGATGTCAGATGTCCAATTTGTAAGTGGTGAACTGCTTCTCTGAATTAATTAATACCATTTTAGATAGAATAAATAAATAAATGACCTGCTTCCCTCCGCCACAGCTCTCAAATCTCATTCGCGTTCATGCATATTTTAATACGCCATGTGAAGAAGTGTCATGTCAGGTTTTATGCTAATGACACCAAACGCTATTGGTCTTGCATGTCTTGTAACCAAACATGACACGATAAAGTATGCAGAAACGTGAATAAGATTTCGTTCTGTTTCTCACACAAACTTATGCTATGACTTCAGAAGACTTGGAATATATCGCACTAGCCATACAGGCTACTTAGATTACTTATTATAATTTTTGGAACTTGATAGGCCCTGGTGGTCACTTTATGCTTTCATGAGTAAATAATGACATAATTTTTATTTCTGGGTGAACTGTTCCATTAATTTGCTTCCCCTTTAAAATTAGCCTTTTGTCCTGTGGTTTATGAATCATATTAGGTGTATATTAAGATGATTACTTTTTTAACTTTTGGGGAAAAAGGTATTTTTTTAGGCCAAATTTAGAGCTCAATGTTTAGATAGATTGAGAAATTGATGCTCCGTTTAGAAGTTAATCCCCCAAGGGCTGGAAATACACAGACTGGGGTAAATATGACATTTGCAAACATTTACTGACACATTGAGTTAATTTTAAAGAGTTTATGCATCGTTTATGAATATCCATGTTCCCTCATCACATTTTGGTATTTTTAGCCCAGAGATTTGCTTTGTTTTTTACATACACACACACACACACACACAAACACACATGTATAAATGAATGTCCCAGAGACACACTCACTCATGCAATGGTATTCCCAGGTTTCTAGCATTCTCTCACATAACCTGTCTCAAGGGAGCAAATATTAAGGCTTGTGGCAGACAACAGTCTGGTTGTGTATACATTGCTTGTGTGAGTGTGTATGGCAGGTGTGTGTAAGTCAGTGGGTGTTTATAGTCACTGCTCCTGCAGGCTGCATGTCTGGTTCAAACTCATTGTGATGCCATCTGCGAGTCAATGCTCGGGGTCGTGCCCTCTTTACGACATCATCAAAAGGAGACGTCTAAGGGGTCTGTGGAAGTGTGGAGGAAGGCAAATAGTGTGTGAGCGTGTGTGTGTGTGGGGGGGCAGACCAGATGACAATGCACACACGTGCTTTCATTCTATTCCCACACAACAAGAGATCTTAGCAAAGCACAGCATCCAGCATGGCGTTGCTTTTTAAAAACAGTATACTGGATTATTTCTTTTATACGGTAATAATGATTGATTACATTAACCACATAAACTGAAGGCAATAAAACACTCTTTTAAAGTACATGTGAGGTATTCCAGTGGAACCTTATGCCAACCCTAAACAGAAGGTGATTTTGCTAAGTAGGACATTTAAATGGATCAACATGGTCTGTTGGTCCACGAATAACACTCCTGTAAAACAAACATAGTCCTAAACCTATCCCTAACCCCAGAACTGGTTGGGTAAAGTGTGCTTAAGTGTCCTGAAAATAAAGTCACAATGCAAAAAATCTTAATGGTCCTAAATATAGGCTTTATTTTATTTGTGCAAAATATAATTTCATAATTTTGGGGGGTTAAATATGGCCGGGAGATTTTCTTGAAAGGTTTCGTGAGAATCATCTATTGGTCTAATTCAACTTGTCTGACATTTTTATTATTTCATGTAACACCTCAGGCCAGTGTCCCTGAAATTGACAATATTATCACAGGCATTTGGTTTAGATCCTTATGTCTGTTTCACATTTGATACAAATCGGTGAAACTGGGGAATTAACAGAAGTGTTGGAGTGTTGTAGTCCAAAAGTATGAACAGTAGATGCTAGGAAATGTCATGTATAGTAACGGTTTGAAAGTATTGATAATTGGAGGCAAGTGACAGTAATGGGCCTAAGTCTGTGTTAAATGCCATATTTCTTTATTTCTTTTTGGTGATTGAAAAAGAGGCTGTGTGGGATAGACATATAGTCTGTTCAATGGGTGTGATTGTTTAACCCTTTAAGTTCAGATGGGCCCGGCCCACGAGAAAAAAAAAAATTGTCAAAATATTGATAACTACTGTCTTGACCAACACAAAATAGGTATTGTTTAAAAGCTAAGAAGCTCTACTTTCCAATGCATGTAAGCATTATGACCAAAACTGAACAAATACTTTGAAATTTTCCGACAAATCAGAAGTGTTCTGTTTTGATAATTTATATATATATATATATATATATATATATATATATATATATATATATATATATATATATATATATATAATTGCACTGTACATATCATTGCAGTCAGTAAAAACTCATCAAATAGCCATGTGTCATATGTTGTTGGAAAGCCCTCAAAAGAGTAGAATGCATCCAGTCTATTTGTTTTATTCACAGGCAAAAATACAGCGAGGAATAGATAAGTATATGTCTTTGACAATTAAGTTGGTGTTGCTTATATGCCGCATTTTCACTTAAAACGTCACAAAAAATAAACGGAACATAAAATATCGCATACCATTACTTAGAGGAGGTGATTATCTTTCAAACAAGTCCACACATGCCCACATGGAGACTCACTGAGTCAAAAGGCACTTATTTTGTGAAATCTCATTACTTAAATCATGTCTGCATGCTATGCAATCCTTTAGTCATTGTTGTATTTGCATGGGTAATTAGTTCTTATGCACAATTATTATTTGTTTGGAGAGGCTTTTGGACACATGGAGACGTTTTTGGACACTAGGATAAATTATTTTTGTAAAGCTATAACTTTTGATTGCTTTGTCGTATCAATGCAAAAATTTTCTCAGATACAGTTGACTTGATTGGGAATAAAACAAAAGCAGTTTTTCGGTGCCACCGTATTTACACCCAGATATATATAATGTCAAATCAGAATTTTTTTGTTTGTTTGTTTGTTTTTTCAGTTGTTTCTTAGGCTGAGAGTCTCAGAATGTATCATAATCTATATCAATAAAAAATTGAAAAGTTTTATTGTGATACCAAAGATTTGACCCTCCATGTTTTTAGTTTTTTTTGTTTTTGTCGAGTTATACAAATTTAATTTTGGGCATGCCACTTAAACAGCGTCTGGAGCATTTAGATAGCACAACCCATTAAATGGACTGTACATCTATCTCTCACAGCCTCATTTTTAATAGTGAAAAATTAAATAGGGCTTCATCCCTGACTAAGGTCTATATAAGCTATGTTTACCTGTATTTTAACACCTGTAACCATAGTCACGGTGACTAAAGTAAATATTAAAATCGGTGACTTTCATAACACCAGAAAGTTTGATCACAATCGACACAACATTATTTAATAAAGATGTCCAATCGAGGTGTTATTTCATGCGTTAAACCATGACAGTGGCTGTGAATGCTTTTTAACCGATTGGGGTCATGCCCACACCTATACACTGATGGGTACAGCTTCTCTCCAATGGGTTAATCTGTCTCTGTGAGTTAACAGAACCCAACTTGAAAAACACGAGACATGGAATGTTTTGGAGTAGACTGTGTAGTTTGTTTACAATTATCTCTGCAAACCAGAGATACCCATAAGAAACTTTGTTTTACCATAACAGTATTCTTTCCTTTTTTTGATCTGCTCAAACCACTGTTCTGATCTAGGATATGGTCTGTAAATATGTAATGATTTTCCATTCCACTTTGCATGCATGTAAAGAGTGCATGTTGATCTGCAATGTCCATATCTTCATGCAAACACTGAATCGTAATTTAATTTCTTTTCTTTTTGTAATTGGGCCTTTCTTTAAACTCTGTGACCTTTCCTCTGGGTCATGCACCCTCACCTGATGTGAATAGACATATGACCAAGTCGTTTGTGTTTGTTTGTGGAAAGACAGCACCAGTCTGTGTGTTGGGGAGTTTAAACCCCTCTTTGGCCATCTGCTAAGACAGCTGGGTGTGCGTTTTGGGGACGGGTTGGCCAAAAGGGGTGTAGGGTTTGATATTAGTAGGTTTTTGTAGCTGTGGTCTATGAGACTGTGAGATTACGGAGCCAAGAGGGACAGTGGGGCTCATTAACTATTGCCCAAAAATGATCAGTTCAGAAGTTTTTTCACCTCTTGTTTTGTTCCATTATATCAGCTGCTTAACTAGATTTTCAAGGAATGCAAGGAAATACCAGTGCTTGCAAAGCAGCAAAAGATTAGTGTTTTAGGTAATCTTAGGTTTTAGCCTATGGTTCTGTGTAAATGAAATGCTGTGTCAGAGCTGCTTAAACTCTGCCATTGTCATGACACTCAGCATGCATCTTGTTTTCTGTGGGCTGTACATGAGAATCTACATAAAACATGACAGTCTTTGCCAAAACCTACTAACTGCTACAGTGTTGATACTATGCTGCTTCGAAGGTGTTTGTGTGTTTGTTTTTTTGCGTGTTGCTATGTGGTTGCTAGGGTGTTCTGGGTGGTTGCTAGGTGGTTGTTTACATTCACAAGTTAAAAGAGCCCTCCATTCTTCCATTCTGGTCCCTAGATATGGCTCGGGTCCCTTTGATGTAAGTCTGTGGAATTTTTGCCCATTTTATCATCCGACTGGCGAAAATCCAATTGCTTCAAAAAGTTATAGCACACTGTCATGTGTTGTACCATGTTTTAATACAATATACGGTGTTGTTTACATATTTGTGATTGCAAGATACATATTTGTCTTTTGTTGATCTGTTTCCTAATACTGCATTATTCCATTCACAATGCTGTTCACAGAGCTGTCTGCAGGCAATCAAAGGGCTTAAAAGCTTATCCCAGGTTTACTATCAATCAGGTCTAAGTGCAAATTGTGGAGCAAATAATTTTCCCATTGAACGACAGGTCAATATGACTTTGAACCTTTCAATAGATACATTTATGCAATAAAATTCTTTAGAAGATAATTATTAAAAAATATCCTTTTGTGTCCCGCATGACAGAATTTTAGTTTTTTGATGAACCATTCCTTTAAACACATTATTTTGTCATTTAATTAATTAATTTATTTATTTTTTTACAGTGTGAGCTTGTTGATTGCAGTTTATTAGAGGAACTAACCTCAAAACAAATATTGTTCTATCTGTTGTTTACATCTGTTGATGGGGCTGTGCAGTATTAACTGGATAGTTCTCTCATCATTAAATAGGCCTTATGCTGTCTCAAACTCGTATGACTTTCTTTCTCACGCAGAACACAAACAAAGATATTTTGAAGAATGTCAATGATGTCAAAAACTTTCAAGCTCCAAAAAAGGACATAAAGGCAGTGTAAAATTAATCCATACGACTCGAGTGGTTTAATCCATATTTTCTAAAGCGATATGATACGCTTTGGGTGACAAACCGACATAAATGTAAGTCTTTATTCGCTAAAAATCTTCACATCCATAGTCTACTTGGTGCATACAGGAGAGATACTCGCTCATACACTTCAATGTGCTTGATGCATGCGCAGAGCTCTGTACATGAACCAGAAACAGTGTTGCTGAATTTGCGGTTTTCATGCCCTTTTGGGCTATTTAATGAAGAAGGGAGAATGATAGTGGCAGTTTACGTTTTTTTGGGATACTGTACAGTGTACAGCAGGTGCCAAAATGTTGATAATAAACACTAGAAAATGAAAATGCAATGTTTGTTGATGTACAATGATAACGGGATTGAGTACCTGGCAAAGAATCTCCATTTTGAAGCCTGCAAATAGGACAGATGTGAAGATTTATAGTGAATAAGGATTTAAATTTGATTTCTTTCTCACCGAAAGTGATCGGATCAATTCAGAAGACATGGATTAAACCACTCGAGTCATATTGATTATCTTTATGCTGTCTATATGTAATGTCTTCATTACATATCCCATTCACTTACATTATATGGACAAGAACACCTCATACATCCTTCAAAATCTTTGTGTTCTGCAGAGGAAAGAAAGTCATACCAGTTTGAGATGGGATGAGGGTGAGTAAATAATAATAAAATGTTAATTTTTTGGGTGAACTATTCCTTTAAAGGTGCTGTACATGATTTTAGCCATGCCCCCCTTTTTCCAAAACACTGCACTCCAAATATACCAAATTATCTTAATTGAGACCAACACAAGCAGAAACGGCTATCAAAAACAACAGCAGCAAAGTAGCACCCTCAACTGACAACTGTTATGAACAAAATGGCATAAAAATGACATTAAGTCTCAGTAATTTGCTGCAACTACAATACTATGAGAATGCGCAAAATTATTGTCAGGCAGAAAGCGTCATTGTCTGCAGTCTGCAGACACATTTTTGTTTGCTGTTTACAGAGTCTAGAGCTGTCACAGAGACAGGTGAGATATCTCAGGACACTTATTTCATTGATATCTTTCAGGGAGTAGTAAAACATTTTGCGTACATTTCCATGAAAAATCGCTTACAGCACCTTTAAGCATTACTGTATATGTGTATCTGTGTGTGTATGTGTCATTCTGGGGGTTAACCGGGTTTGTTTTTGTGCTTGTGTCGTCTGCAGACATAATGACCAGAATAATCAGCACTATTGTTGCCATGCGTGACATCATCCCTCTAGTGTGTGTGTGTGTGTGTGTGTGTGTGTGTGTGTGTGTGTGTGTGTTGTCTTGTTGCATAATCTTCCATTGGTGTGGTTCTGTTTATCAATAAGGAAACTATCTTCTCAGGCTTCTCAAAGATGATGAGCAGATTAACTATGCCTACCTTCCCAAGATGTATGTTTAATCACTGAGGCTTGACTAGGCTATAAGTAATCTATGTGATAAACTATATGATTATCTAACTGTTATACAAGGTGTTTCCGCCTTTGGTAAGTCACTGAAATGTATTGAATAATTCCAGAGCCTCAAGTTTAGCTCATAGATTTGAAAATTCATCAGTGTATTATTACAGTTGTGCCACATAATAAAAAAGGATTGTTCTTCTTGTCATACATTAATGCTGATGAAAGAGTCAGTAGGGCAGCAATTTTGAAAATAGTTTGAGAGGTTTTAAAGGGATAGTTCAATCAAAAATTCACCTGAAAATTTAGTCATCAATATTGTTGATGAGTTGATGAAGAAGGAAGCATATAGTGACCAGGTGCTGTCAAGCCCCCAAAATGACAAAAAAAAAGTTGTCCAAATGACTTGTGCACTAAATTCTTCTAAAGCCATATGATAGCTTTGTGTGAGGAACAGATGGTAATTTAAGTTAGTTTTTGCTGAAAATGTTCCCCTCTGCTGTAGTTCTCAAATCTAATTTGCATTCAAAAGCTTAAGATGAGTGGCACCATGTTTGTCGCCGATGATCAAATGGCATTGGTTCTGGCTTCTCTTAAAACCGTGCACAATAATATGGAATATGTGTTAGTGCGATTGAGATTTGCGAGCTAAAACGGAGTAACAGATTTTCTATGAATAGCATCTTACAGTATATTTTGGTCTATTCCTCTTCCTGAAAATGATGACAGAATGTAAGGGATGAAATAAGGGAAAGTTCTGTCATCATTTGCCCACGCTTTCTTTCTTCCATGGCAAACAAGGAGATTTTAGGCAGAACGACAGCCTCAGTCACCATTCACTTTTATTGCATGGGAAAAAGATGCACTGAAATTGAATGGTGACCGAGACTTAACATACTGCCTAACATTTCTTTTTGTGTCCTAAAGAAGGCATAGGGGTTTGAAACAGCATGAGTAAATGATGAAAGAATATTCATTTTTGTGTGAACTATCCTTCAAATTTGTTGTGATAGCAATGTTGTTTTTGGTCACATCACTTTTTAGAGGGTCGACAAGCGTTTTGACCTGGCAGTTTTGCTCCCATTTCCCCTGATTCACACGGAGAAAAAAGACAGTTCCTCCACACCTCTGTGGGACGCAGATGCTGCTGTTACCCCGACGATAGTTGCCAAGCAGCTGAGGAAGTGCTAATTAGGATTGCATGAGAGAGGATGGGCCGTAGTGGAGGTGGAGGAGTGTGTATATGGTTGAGTGTGTTTTAAATGGGTTGCAATCTGTGTAGTCTTAATGGTCCCTCCTGGCATCTTATGACTGCTGTGGTTTGTTATAGGGCCCAGAAGGTTTTATTTGTGCATACAAAGAGCTGTTAGAGAGAAACACAATCCTGTTTTTGTCATTGTTTGCTATAGCCCCACTACAATAATCATACTTACAGAGCAGGTTTATACATACTGTACTACGTTTTGGCATAATAGATAGTGCGAATAAGAGTTTATGCACACTGAAAAAAAATATTTTGTGGTTAAGTAAATATAGCAGAAAAGATTAAGTATTTTCTCTCTCTCTCTCTCTCTCTCTCTCTCTCTCTCTCTCTCTCTATCTCTCTCTCTCCCACTCTATACATATATATATATATATATATATATATATATATATTGTGATTAACATTTTTTATTGATTCATATATTAAACAACGAAAAGCAAAACATATATACACAGAATCATCATTTAACCCCCACTATTACCCCTACCCCTCCCAATCCCCAACCCCACCCTGACCCTCAACAAACATTCTGGTGGTCACATATGAGTATATACAAAACAAACAAACAAACAAAAACAGAAACAAAAATAATAAAAATATATTTATGTAATCACACACATTAACAACTATACCTCTCTCTCCACTGCCCCTCCCCGAGAGCCCTCCAAGAACAATAAATAGTTGCCCCATTTCCCCACAAATGAGTCCAAATTCCCCAGACTTCTAGATGACCCTTCTTCGAAATCCGCCACCTTCCCCATCTCCGAGCACCACTCCTGAAATGGGTGAGCTCCAGCCGACTTCCATCCCCTTAACACAATTTGTCGGGCGATCATGACACTGGTTAGGACCCAATGTTTGATGTGTTTATTCCCTATATTTATGACAGCATCATCGCCTAAAATACAGAGTCTGGGGCAAAATGAAATTTGAGTGCCCAATACGTCACACATAAAACTTTGAACCTTCAACCTAAATTCTTGTATCTTAACACACCACCAAAAAACATTAATTGTGTCTCCATCTTCTGATTGGCATCGCCAGCAGGTGTGTATGTCTTTAAGACCAAGCCTATAGAATCTAGAGGGGTCCAATAGAATCTGTGTAATATCTTGAATTGCATATGGAGAACCCTTGCATTTCTAGATACGGACTTGATGTTTTTTAGAATCCTAGCCCACTCTCCCTCAAGTATTTTCTATTATATTGAAATATATCTACAAATATTGAATAAGTTAGTTTAAGCGTGAACTTGAAAATATTAAGTAAATTCTACATTTGTACTCAATTCAAACATTTAAAAATTAATGCTCTAGCTTATAAGTAAATATTATATGTGATTGTTTGTTATCTTTACAATGGGAACCATGTATCAATATTAAAGTAGAAAACCTTGTCATATTTATTCGCTAATTTGAGTACATTTTAAAGGTAAACAAAATAAGTAAATTTTACTTAACTTTTCGAAACTTGTGTTCCCAGCATGCATGGGCTTGTATAATTAATGAACTTGCATGGATTCAATGTTCGCAAATTTATTTACACAAGTTTTATTTTTGATTTTATCGCTGTGTTTGGTAACTTGTTTTGTGAAGTCTTAAGTTCATTTTCATTTTCAAGATCTGTTGATAGTTACCATCATCGTGTTTTGTGCACCAAGTCTGTGTGTGCAGCTCTGTATCTTTTTATCGCCAATTATGCAATGTGATTATTTCTAATAGACTCCCTGTGGAAGGCTTCCTTGTGTGATGCGCTACATGATTAAACGTGTTTATAAGGAAAGTCCAAAATGTTAAAAGTTCTAATAAAATTTTCATTTAAAATTTACTACGTTTATTTAAGTACTTTGTACATAATTTTTTAAGTAAAATTTACTTTATTAACTGAAATGTTCAATTAACTCACTTTAATCAATATTATGTCATGAAGTTAAGTAGATTTTACTTGATTTTATACCATTAAAGTTTACTTTAAATAAGTTAACCTTACTAGTCATTTTTTTCAGTGCACTAGACACATAACTATAGTGTGTATGTCAGGTTGTGACTTATTATTAAAGGAATAGTTCATTATGTCTAGCCTGTAGCACAAACAGTACAGGACACTTTACATGCTGAAGTTTTATACATAGGGCTAAGAGGTTTGATTAAGTTTATATGTGACTATTATTATACAAATGGTCAAATCTAATTTCTTCACTTCCTGTCACCTGTAGTTATGTGCTGTCCTCCCTCTCCTCATCGCTCATTACCTATCTCGTTCATATTTGCTCCCTTTCATTCTGTCTCTCTCTATCTCTCTCCTACTTGCTTCCCTTTCCCATCTATGCATCACCTTTGTCTTTGTCTTTCTCTGTCTCTTTTTCAAAGAGGGTTTGTCAGTTTTGTCATGTTGTTGACAGATGTGCATTCTCAGCTCCTGTCCTAAGAGTCGTTCCCTTCAGAGAAACGGCTGACAGTTTTAGAGGAGCGAAAGAAGTGATGTTGTGTGAGCGTTATGGCTGAATGCCTGAGGTGAGAATGGTTTTAAAAGCAACAGAGATGCAGAAGTCACTTTTGTTGAGTGTAAAACAGAGTTCATGTGGCAGAGGGAAAGGTGGAAGCGAGTTTAATGTCCTCAGATGGCTTCGTGTTATTAATAAACAGAATGAGTGATGGCAATTGCAACTTAAACCTCAGGAAACCTCTCGACCTCTCTCTTCACTTTTCTCCTCATGTCTTCTCACTTAGTTCAGTGGTGTGCTGCATGTATGCCACCAGGTGATATCTTTAACGATATTATAAAACATTGTACACATTTTTATGGAAAAGTGATTCATGGTTTTATTGTTTTTATTTTTTTATTGGTTATTATTTGAACAGCTATATCAGTTTCAATGAAACAAATTTCGCAGAAATAAATAATTAAACACATAAAAACACATTTTTTATTTATTATTTATTTACTTATTGATGGTTAGAACACCATTCCCTTCAATGCATGGACTTTTGCACACAACGTTCGAAACATTTCTCAAAAATTCAGTTCTTTTTTATCACTTCAACCAGCATATCACCCTAATCCTCGTTTATCTAAATTTTTAGTCTTATTAACTTATTACTGTTACTTTTGTCGCAATATTTACTTCAGAATAAAATATTCATGGGAACATTGTTTGAAAAACTCTCATACATGGAACTCACTGTTCCATGTACGGTCTGAAACGCAATTGTCCTTGTGTTTCGCCGCTGGACAGCAATTCCGAGTAAACTTCCCGTCACCTTTGAAGGAATGCAATGTGAAGGTTGTACAAAGTAAAATGTATCTTTAACAATGCTATCAAAGTGAATATCAGGCACAAGAATGCTGCTACAACATGGGAAGCCATCTTGATTGTTTTGGGTTGAATGGATCACATAATTGCATCACATAACAACAAATACATCATCGTTTTCAGATATCTCCATTTTCACTGCCCACTAATAGACGGTTAAGTTATGCATAATGTACAGTCACCTTGGACGGGTTTCTATTTTGTAATAATGACCGGCTAACTAACTACATATGAAACAGATAGACATTATATATTTTTGTAAACATTGATTACAGATAAACGATCTTATACAAAATATCTGGCCGTAGAATGCCGCAATTGACGAATCACAAACACTGATTATTTTTAAGTACATAATAAGCACAATTATTATTAAGTACATTTTCAGAAATTCTATATCATTAATGTAAATTATAATATAATTGTAAATAATATATAAAATAATTATTATATATTACATAATTTGTCATACAAACAGGCTTGTTGGCTCCATTGATCAATGAGCCTGTCCTCCATAGGCACCGTCCACACACGCTTTCATTTGGATGCCATTCTTTTTCTGCAAAAAAATATTTTGCTTCTGTCCTCTGAAAAACATAAGGAAAACACTTACTTCACCTTTATCTGTGAACTGGACTTCAGCCTGAAACTCATTGGTCACTGCTTTGGTCACATGTACCCGTCCCACTGACTGCCAGGGATAATTTCAAACAAGCCGGATGTTTTTTAGGAGTTTGTGTAGTGAATCTCAGCAAAGAGTCCTGACGGTCAAGGGCTCTAACAATATCCCGCTGGCAGACGCTAATGCATACTCAGTCTCTCTCCACCTGGCCGGTGATTATGCAAATGAAGCTCACACCTGAAAATTGTTTGAAAACTCGGCTAGTGTGGCACTGGCTTTAGCTCGTGATATACTCAACAGGCCATTAGGAGGAGAATACAAACAAACTCACACAGGCAGACCCTCATGGGGGCCCAAACGTCTGTGTTCTGTCTCACGAAGCCGGTTTCAGCGGCTACCCAGGTAAGTTTGAGTTTAGTTTGAGTAAACATTGTTTTTTTGTTCTCAAGAAGGTGGGTCAGTTTTTACCGGTGGTCTTTGCCATAGCAACTTACCATACATGGCAAACCTGCTCCAGAGCAGGTTTTATTCTAGGTAACAGATCGCAAACAGATAATGAACCAATCAGCTGTAACTAAAGTGACACCTCGGACGCAATAAAGTCACTCCCCCTGTAACTCTCACTCCAAATTAAAGCGCGCTTCACAGGGAAATATACAGTATATTAGGGTATCACACGAAGTGACATGGCAGCAGCGCTGTTTCGTCTTGCTGTGTAAATGTTTACATTTTTCATAATGATCTCTTGATCTTCATCAGAGCAGTAAATCACACTGAGTTTCTTGCAAGAAGTAAATCACGGCGACTTTCTACAAGCTTTACGCATTGGCTGTTTGTGGCAAACGTCACTCATTCATGTGCATGATTTTCAGGGTTAAACACAAACTCAGAATCAAACTCTGAGTTTACAGAGAAGGTTTATAGCGAGTGTCTTGAAATCGCTGAACCCGATCTAAAAGACGGTTTTGTCAACCTGAAACTTAATCTGAAACTCTGAGTTTGTTCAACTATCTTTTTTGAAACAGGCATCTGGTGTGATAGTAAACAGAATGTATGCGCAGTGACAGCTGGGCCCTGGGATGCAGACTGTCATGGCTCTGTGTGTATTCCTGAGTCATTTTCTACTCTGAGGGCTGGTCGTGCAGGCGTACACTGTCTGGAAGAAACTAGAATGTGTTTTCAGGCTTGACCAAGAGAGATTTTCATATATTTCAGCATTATGTATATGGAGATGTATAAGAGAGACAAGGAAGTTTTCATGGAAGAAGGAAGGCGGAGCACTCAAGAACCGTATGGAGTTGCTGCTGCATCCCAGTTCTGTCGGTATGGTTTCCATGGCAATAAATAATGCAGCCTGACTGCAGCATCTTCTCATTGGTTGGGGCGCCATGTCCCGAGAAAAACAGGTCAACTCAATCTCAAGTCTGCATCATTGAGAACATGTAGGCCTCCTGAAGTTCTTGATGAAAAGCACTGCACCACATACTTGTCAAAGCTACATCAATATTAAACAAACCACAACTTTAAGCCTGAACCAAATCTTAAATTAGATCCATAGCGGTAAGCACATGATGCCACTGAATCTTTGGATGCTTTAGTGACTTAAATACTCAGAAATGAATGTTCCCCAATCTCAGGTTTCACTGACCTGCATGTGGTGAGTTGGTGAATCATTTTGAGGCCTCTCAGAAGAAGGTCAGTGGGTTAGTGGGTGCACACCATGGCTTTGGGCCCGTGTTGAACAGCTGGGTGAAGGGTTTAGCAGAATAGCATAAGAGAACTGGAGGGTTACGTGACCCAGAACCAAATTTTTCATGGTGAACTACCATCCACCTGTCGGGAGGCTTATGAGGGAAGTCTGAGCAGCCCTCTGTGTGGTTTGGGGTGGGTGTAAAGGGAAAATCTGACAGAAGGAGATTTTCAACCATGTTCTGTTTCACCAGTTCCATGCTAGTTGCCACCCAAGAATAATAGCCTAAACAAAAGCAAAAAAAAAAAAAAAACTAGATTGACTTTTTATAGACTTAAAGGGGACATATCAACAGGGTTTACCTTTTGAAATAAAAAAGTTTGATGTACTATGTAGACTTACTCAAACATACACAAAGATCCTTGCAATTTATCTAGACCATTTATGGAAACTAAACTGCCAAAAGTGTGCATTCAGAAATAATGAGATTGACAATGCAACCATGAGCTTATTAACATATGGTCACCCACATTTATGTATCAACTAGGACTGTCAATCGATTAAAAAATATAGTCGAATGAATTACATGATATACCGATTAATGGCAATTGATCACATATATCAATATTTGCTCAGAAAGACCCTAAATAAAGGTAATTCAATAATATTATTATTGTAATTAATATATATAATATATAAATCAAGTTTATATTAAAGAAATATATAAATACATAAATATATAACAATCAAAATAATTCTAAATATAATATAATATAATATAATATATATATATATATATATATATATATATATATATATATATATATATATATATATATATATATCAGATAATTCCAAGACATTATATTATTGTAGCAGATGAGTAAAAGCATTGATTAGACAATACAAAAAATGGCTTAAGTCAATATATGCAATATAGGATGTTTATTTTCATATAATTAAACAAAAGCCTATCACTGGCCAACAGTCAGCATCCTCTGTTTTTAGGACGATCATGTGTAAAGTTACATTTACATTTACATTTAGTCATTTAGCAGACACTTTTATCCAAATGAGGAACATAGCAAGCAATTTGTCATACAAAACTCAACAATATGGCGGCCTGGGTAGCTCAGCGAGTAAAGACGCTGACTACCACCACTGGAGTTCACGATTTCGAACCCCAGGGCATGCTGAGTGACTCCAGCCAGGTCTCCTAAGCAACCAATTGGCCCAGTTGCTAGGGAGGGTAGAGTCACATGGGGTAACCTCCTCGTGGTCGCTATAATGTGGTTTGCTCTCGGTGGGGAGCGTGGTGAGTTGTGCGTGGATGCCGCGGTGGATGCCGTGAAGCCTCCACACGCACTATGTTTCTGCTGTAACATGCTCAACAAGCCACGTGATAAGATGCATGGGTTAACGGTCTCAGATGTGGAGGCAACTGAGATTCATCCTCCGCCACCCGGATTGAGGCGAGTCACTACCATGAGGACTTAGAGTGCACTGGGAATTGGGCATTCCAAATTGGGGAGAAAAAGAGGAGAGAAAAGTACTCAACAATATCTGCGGTGTTGCACTGCCAAGTTCTCAAAGTGGATGGAGTAGTATAGAAGCTAGCGTAGAACAATGGCTGGTTCTTGAATGTTGAGATGGTTTCAGAAGATTTTGTGGAGGTTGGAAGCTCATTCCACCACAGAGGTACAGAGAAAGGGAATGACCTTGAAATAGACTTTGTGCCTCTATGCAACGGGACCACCAGGCGCCGTTCATTCATCGACTGCAGAGAGTAAGTTGGGACATAGTGCTGGAGGAGTGAATTGAAGTAAGAGGGTGCTGTTCTAATGGCTGTCTTGAAGGCCAAAGCCTTGAATTTGATTTGGGCAACTACAGGTAACCAGTGGAGTGAAATAAAGAGTGGGGTAACGTGAGCCCTCTTTGGCTAATTAAAGACCAGATGCGCTGCTGCATTCTGGACCATCTGAAGTGGCTTAATCATGCTAGCTAGGAGGCCGGCCAACAGAGCATTACAGTAGTCCAGTCTTGAGATGAACAGGGCTTGGACCAGGAGCAGTGTAGCATATTTAGACAAAAAAGGTCTGATTTTCCTGATGTTGTTAATACAATGTAATCACGATTAATTGCATAATTTTGTTGTAGTTAATCGTGATTAATTGCAGATTTTAAATGTGCTGAAGTTTGACACTATATATATGCTTCTTTTCTTGTCAAAATTAATTTATTTTCATCTTAGGAAAGAAAAAAAAAACAATATTTAACAATAAAATGCTTTATTAACATTTTCCAAACAAAGAATTCCACAATATAAAGACAATGCACTAAAATATCACCAATTCAAGTAACATCAAACGTTTCCCAAAGTGGGAGGTTGACTAATTGAAAGGATTAGTCCCCAAATAGGTTGCATATTCATTGCAATGGGCATTAAATACCTTAAACTCTCATCTTCCACAATATTAATCTGCCGGTAGACTGTGGCTATCCACTTTTTTACAGTAATCGTGAATTGTTCATGATTCGCGTCAGGGTGTCGACACCAGTGTCGAGCACCGCTTTGAACACACCATGAAAAGTGCTTGCAAACAAAAACGTCTCATTCTGCATTTTGGTGAGAGTTAAGATTTGACGTGTTTCTGTGGTAATTAAAATGTGCCTTACATAGGCTAAAAAAATACTTCATTTCAATCACAAGTCCCATCTGGGCTTGTTTTGTACATCAAATAGTGCCTAGAGCTTCTATCTCCATAATTTTATCACTGACGCCGGATTCACACATACTTCGTGAGTGGGGCGTGAGCAATGCAATTAAGATTGTAGGCTCTCTTTGTAGAAGGACTTTGGCGCTGTGGTGTATGCTTCAGTGTAATGACTCCGGGCGGACACATTACAAAGGTTCCGCTCTTCACACCATTGTTTATGCTGTATTAACAGTAAATGCATTAATCGCGATTAAGAAAAATTTACGTGTTTAACTTAATTTATCGCATGCGTTAACGTTAATTCTGACAGCTCTAGTTAAATGTAATTTGAAATTTTGAAAACACGTCTTGAGACCCCTGTATTTTGTTGAGCTCTGGCAAGCTGTCTTTGAACCTCATTACTTTGATCAGCCTTCAGTTTGTTGTCTGTACAGCTGGAGTTACGCAAATTGTCCACTGCTAACTAGGACTCACAAAAACATGAAGGTGGCACTTAAAGCTTGAATTGCTCAGTTAGTAGGGAAACTCCTTATATCGACAGCCTTAACATCAATTCGTTTGTAAGCTTCACAAATTGGCCTCATTCACTTCCATAGTAAGTGCCTCACTGTAACCTTGATTTTTTGCTTCTTGATCTTAACTTGAACCCAGAATATTCCTTTAAATTATAAGGGTCAGAGAGATTATGTATAACTAAATTACTAAATGTGTTTGCCGCAAGAAACCTTGACTAGTATTCAGTGTGTACAAGTGGTGTAGATTATGGCCTCTTTAAACTTTGCCTGTTTAAATATGTGTGCATGTGTGTACCATTGCTTTTGTGTATAAAAAAAAAAAATGAAAGAAAGAGAGACTTTTTGTGTAATTTTTGCCTTTCAATCTGACAGTTTAATTTAGGGAACAGGGACAAAGTCAGCAGAGGTGTCCCTTCTCTTCTTTTCTGTCCTACATAGAACTTTATTTTTGACTACATCAAATGGGACTTTTTGAGCCCCACTTTACAGTATCTGAACTACTTACATAATAGGCTGATAAATCAGCACAATCCTAGACATGCTTAAAACTACACGTTTATTTTAGGCTTAATTAGATAACAATACAGATACTTTGTGATCCTGTCACCTGTCACAAGCGCAATTATTTTGTCACAAAAAATATCAATGGAGCACATCTAGTTCTACAGTAGATACATTCAGTGGTGTTTATTATTTTTTGTAAACATTTTTCCAATTTGAGGGATCATCCATGTCCATAGCACAAACCATGAGGGACAAGTAACATGTTTAATACTTAATGGTGGGGGTTAATTCAAATAACACTAATTTCGAGCAATAGTAATAGTGATGCTCACCTTAGCAAACACCACTAATTAGGCAAAACCCATTTAATTAAAGCAGCTGGAGTGATGATTTGGTGTACTATTAACATGACATGGCTGAGTCACTTTCTCTGTGCAGCTGTGTATAAGGGCAGGTGTGTCTTATTTCCTTTTATAGCTCCTTTATTGGACTCTCATCATGAGCAACTAAAAGCAAAGCACAGTGGAAAGCTTTAAATGACGTTTATAGGCCACAGGGAGCTGTGAGAGTTGTCACAAGCTATTTTTGGGATGTATTTGACAATCTAGAGTAATTATGTGATTATATGTTTGTTTCAGAGTGAAGAATACTCCTCTGCCAGTGAAAGTGTGCTCCACTGGAGTCCAAGTACACATGAGTGGTAAACCGAAGACCATCACTGTGGAGACCAAGCCAGGTCAGACTACCGCAGACTTCAAGAAGAGCCGGACAGGATTCACCTTACTGCTGCCGCATCAGTAAAACAGCCCAAGGGACACAATATAAACTAGTATTTACCCACAGAATCAGAGATGGGGTCTTAAGATGTTTTCAAACAGGATTGGATAAGTCTGTATACAGTATATGGGGAGAAATGCTTTTATGCATTTTGCAATTGCTTTTTTCTGACCCAAGGACACCACAGTCCTCCTTTAAGAAATGCACTTTGTCATTTTAATAAAACTCCTGAAAAAACTTTACCATAGTTGATGCTTTGTTATTCTGCACTCCCTCCTCTAGTTTTATTTTTTGCTCATGAAATAGCCATACAGTGTTGTGTCATGTCTTTTCTATTGAGGCTGAATTGTTGTGGTCCATGTAATAATGCTATTTTATTATTTATCTACATTTCAGAAGAGAAAGTTCTATTAAATGTCCTTAGCACTTTTCATAACAATTTACAGCATATTTTTATGTCCTCTAGGATGGTATTTTGTAATGAATGTAATTTTTTACTGTGGAGATGTTACCAAGAGTTTTTTCATATATTATTGCTTCACATTTTGTGATTCATCCAAGAGAGATCTACTGTACAACTCTTTATGTATTACAAAAACAGAACAACTATGGATCTGTACGTTACTGTGCTGTAGTAGTAATGTAGAAACAGAGGAGTGTTTTTGCTTATCAGACTCTGTGTACATAGTCTTTTTATTGCTCCAAAACAGCATGTAATAAAATCATATGGGGGCCATATGATATTAATATTATGGTATTGAATGGAATTATCATGTGATTGATGGATTCACTGTCATTTTACTGAAGAATGTGGCATATTTTGTGTGTGTGTGTTTGTGTGGATCTAGGCACTCATGATACTCAGTTCTGACAGGTTGTCTTTCTGTCACTCTGTTTGCTGTTCCCTGTCTTCCTCTCCCCTGCTGCGAGCATCTCTCATCCACTCTGACACCCCTGTGTTTTCACTGTTTGTGTCTGCTTTTGTGATCTGCTTCTTTTTTTTGTGAGGCTTCTTTGCATGCACCTGTCTGTTCAGCAATCGTTTGATATGCATTGTCTAAAAATGTATTTTTTCACACTTTTTACTGTTTACATGGTTGTCAGTTTACATTTGGATAATTGACATGAAAGATCCCGCAATGTCCTGCATTGTGACATGCTACACTTTATCTAAAACAATTATAACCCTAGATTGAATATGCACTCTTAACAGTACACTTAAGAAAACCTAGGAAACAATTTTCACGCAGAAATTGCTAGTTAATTTAACATTTTAAGTAAAGGCTACACACAATTTTTGAGACTGTTTCAAGTAAGCTTTACTCACTCTTTGTTTGTACATTTTACTTAAGCAATTAATTAAGCCAAGCTTATACTAGCATTTCAATGCTTTTTATCATACTTAATCATGTACCACATAACACACAGAAGCCTTCCAAAGGAAAGCTTAATGCATGCAATGAAGTCTATCTGACAACATCTTGCTTTAATGGCAAAAGAAACAAGATCCAGAGAAGCGCATGCAGACCTCTGACCGTTCCAATCAATAGATAATTTTTTTGGTAATGCTTTACAATAAGGTTCCATTTGTTAACTTTAGTTAACTACATTAGTTAACATTAACTATCAATGAACAATACTTATTAAGCATTTATTAATCTTAGTTAATGTTAATTTCAACATATATTAATACATTTTTAAAATCAAAAGTTGTATTTGTTAACATTAGTTAATGCACTATGTGCTAATATGAACTAACAATGAATAATTGTATTTTTATTAACTAACATTAACAAAGATTCATAAATGCTAATGAATGGAACCTTACTGTAAAGTGCTACCATTTTTGTTTTTATTATTATTATTATTATTTTATTTTTATTTTTTATCATGAACGGGTAATTTTTAGTAGAAATTCAAAATAAAAAGAATTTGCCAAACCTAGCAATGAAATCAACAATGAAAACAAAGTAAATCAACTTGCAAATAGTGAAATCATGCATGCTCATTAATTATTCAAGCCCGGTGCATGCTGGGTACACCAGCTTCGAAAAGATAAGTAAAATGTACTTATTTTATTTACCTGTGAAATTTACTCAAATTATCAAATAAATATGACATGGTTTTCTACTTTAGGATTGATACATGATTGTGAAGATAACAAACAATCATATATAATAGTTACTTATAAGCTAGAGCATTCATTTTTACATGTTTTAATTGAGTACAAATGTAGAATTTACTTAATATTTTCAAGTTCACGCCTAAACTATCTTGTTCAGTGTAGAAAGTACTTTTTCTGCTATATTTACTTCACCACAAAATATTTTCTTTCGGTGTAGACTAGGATAAAATGTTAAAAATGTTTTTTATATAATAAATAATATGTTTTTTGTTTTTTACAAAAAAACGTAGTTGCAAACTTATAAAATGACAACCTTTTGTACTTTATATTGCTATATTGCCCTATATTGCTATATTTGTGTTTTTAGAGTGGTGAGGCATACTGAAAAAAGAAACGCTGCAGGTTCAGACAGGTAAGAAGTGGTATTAGGAGCTATAATTACTGTGCCCATGTTGGATAAAAGTGTCTGCTAAATTACTAAATGTAAATGTGAACTAGGCATCTATCCTCAGGTTGATCCATCAGGACTATCCCTGCAATGGGTATAGTGTCATTTGTAATTTTTTTAAACCAAATGTTTTTATTTCGTGCCTCGTGCCACGTGATGCTGCCCTGGGCAACTGACCATGTCGCCCATGCCTAAATCCGCCACTGGTGAAGTGCATTAAATACCACAGTAGACACATACGACCCACATATGCATTTAATGGGTTGTGATGCAAATTTTCTTAAAATTTAAAAAATATATAATATAAAGTAGCTCAGTGAGTATTGATGCTGACTACCACCCCTAGAGATGTGAGTTCGAATCCAGGATGTGCTGAGTGACTCCAGCCAGGTCTCTTAAGCAACCAGATTGGCCCGGTTGCTAGGGAGGGTAGAGTCACATGAAGTAACCTCCTCGTGGTCGCGATTAGTGGTTCTTGCTCTCAATGGGGCATGTGGTAAGTTGTGCGTGGATCGCGGAGAGTAGCATGAGCCTCCACATGCAGAGTCTCCGTGGTGTCATGCAAAACGAGCCACGTGATAAGAAACGTGGATTGACGGTCTCAGAAGCGGAAGCAACTGAGACTTGTCCTCCACCACCCGGATTGAGGTGAGTAACCGTGCCACCACGAGGACCTACGAAGTAGTGGGAATTGGGCATTCAAAATTGGGGAGAAAAGGGGAGAAAATATATATATATAAAAGTCAGTTCACATGATCAAAGACACCTTAACTGAAAATGAAAAGACCACTTCAACTAAAAATTCTAGTCAGAAAGTAGACGGCCGTGTCCAACATGTGCATTTTAGGGTTTAACAACACTTCTCTAATTCTTGTACAATTATTTTGCATAGAAACAATTATTTAATGTATTATAATATATAATTTATATAAATAATTATAATTTTTTATGATTTTCATTTTAATTGAGAGACTGTGGGATAGTTGTACTTTAAAAAATGTATTTGTCACACCACAGGACTAAGCGAACTATGTGAATCGGTTCTTTTGGACAGTTCATGTAAATGGACTGGTTAAAACAAACGATTCCCTTGTATTAAGCGTTGGGATCTTCGATTCATTTTAGTAAGTCGGATGGTTCATGTAAATTAACTAGTTTACACAAATGATACACCTGAGCTCTGCGCAGCCTCAAAGGGACTTTGACTTCTTTTTTTGAAGCAAAATATTTAGTTAATTGTTGCTATATATCACTATATTTTGATTCTGTAATATTAAAATAGGGTGTGTTCTAGTTTATTGGTGTATATAAGTATAATTTTATGTTCAATTTAAAGATGTCACCCAATTTGTTTAACCCTCATGTTGTGTTCCAGTCATTTTGACCTGAAGAGGATTTTCTTTTGCCTGAAAATGCTAGTTTGTTTTTTAAATTTATTTATTTTTTATTCCCTTTTCTCCCAATTTGTGCCCAATTCCCACTACTTAGCAGGTCCTTGTGGTGGCGCGGTTACTCACCTCAATCTGGGTGGTGGAGGACAAGTCTTAGTTGCCTCCGCTTCTGAGATGGTCAGTCCGTGCATCTTATCACATGGCTTGTCGCACATGACACCACGGAGACTCACAACATGTGGAGGCTCATGCTACTCTCCGTGATCCACGCACAACTTACCACGCACCACACCGAGAACGAGAACCACTAATTGCGACCACGAGGAGTTTACCCCATGTGAATCTACCCTCCTTAGCAACCGGGCCAATTTGGTTGCTTAGGAGACCTGGCTGGAGTCACTCAGCATGCCCTGGATTCGAACTCTCGACTCCAGGGGTGGTAGTCAGGGTCAATACTCGCTGAGCTACCCAGGCCCATTGAAAATGCTAGTTAATGTTATCCTATTTGACTAAA
Organism: Myxocyprinus asiaticus; assembly: GCF_019703515.2. Lineage (NCBI taxonomy): Eukaryota > Metazoa > Chordata > Actinopteri > Cypriniformes > Catostomidae > Myxocyprinus > Myxocyprinus asiaticus. Next base: position 10,303,492 of record NC_059377.1, on the reverse strand, counting down.
ACTTACCGACTTTGCTCACACAGGGTATCACAACTTCCCAAAAAAATGTTTATAATGTTTTGCATTTTTGGGGTGGGGGTCCACCTTGTTACACTTTTGGTGTTCCCGGTCAAAAATGACCGGCCTATAAAAATTGCTTATAAATCTCTCATTATGCTATATTATCACCAAATATTGGATTCAATCTTTTTGCCAACTTGTTTTCTTTCAATTAGGTTTTGTATTTCTTTTTGGAGTTTATTGATCGGAAGCCTCATTGACCTGAGCTTATGCAACTCTGTTTTTGAGTGAAAAAAGCATTATTTGTGGATCATTTTGGCAATATTAAATAAAATATTAAAACATTCTGTACTATCTATCACACTAGTGTGCTTTCATGTTTAACCAGGAAGTTTGTTTTGAAAAGCTTTTATTTTGTACAAAATGGCACAAAGTCACACTTGTGGTGTTCATGGTCAAAAATGCATTTGAGTATAACATGCTTTCTTTTTCACAGAGATTAACATTATCCTACCCTAAACATTGTTTAGTATGTTTGTTAAGCGATTTGAATTATGGGGACACTAGAAATGTCCTCATAAACCACATTTATAGCATAATACCCTTGTAATTACCAGTTTGTAACCTAAAAAAATAGCCTCGTAAACCAACCAAACCCGCCCAAACATGCACGCACGCACACACACACAAACACACACACACACAAACACACACCAGAACGGTCTTTGTCCCACAGCGACCCCTCTCCAATAGAATCAATAGAATTGTGGTGTTCCTGGTCAAAGATGACCGGTCATTGAAAATGAATGGGGAAGATCACAAAAACAGGACTTTTATTTTGAAATGCTTTTATTTTCTGAAAAGGGGCACAAAGTAACACTTGTGGTGTTCCCTGTCAAATCTGACTACAGTGACAAAGAAAACTGGCCTTAGTCTATTTACATATTAACAAAGAACATTTCATGGAACAAAAATACCAACACTGTTCATATTTCTGTTATATTTTCTAATCAACAACAAACCAAATCAATGAACACCTGGTGGTTTTGTGTCCTCATGCACATGACTGACAGTAGCTTTTTGCATGTGCCTTGCAAATGTGCTCTGCGTTTGAAACACACAATGCTTGATGAAAGATCATCAGAGAAAGATTCTATTAGAGAGGGGTCACTGTGGGGCAAAGACAGTTCTGGTATGTGTGTGTGTGTGTGTGTGTGTGTGTGTGTGTGTGTGTGGTAATGTTGGATGGATGTTGGATGCAGTTCAGGGTAGGATAAAGTTCATCTCTGTGAAAAAGAAAGTATGTAATACTAAAAAGAAATTGTTGCGAGTACATGAGCATGTGTGTGTTTGTGTGTGCATGCACATGTGCGCGTGTGCAGGTCCGAGGCCTTTATGTCTGCAAGCACACATGCACACATGTGAACATGAACATGATGAACATGCTCCTGAACACTCAATTTTTCTCTTATTTTTGATCTCCCCCGTTCATTTTCAATGGCCGGTCATTTTTGACCGGGAACACCAAATTAGGTAAAACATTTCAACACACCACAAGGCTTAAACCTTACAAAAATTAACCATGGTTTACTTTAGTAATATTGTAGTAACTATAAATGTAGTAACCATTGTTTTTGGTGGAAATCATGGTTTTGGTATAATTAACCATAGTTTTATTACAGTAATACAGTAGTATCCATATAGTAATCAATGTTTACTATAGTGATATTGTAGTAACCTTTACTTTAGTAACAGTGGTTAATTTTGTGCTTACTATGGTACAAATCCCATGGTTAAACTATGGTTACTGTAATAAAACCATGGTTAATTTCCATAAAGGAATGTCAACCTATAACTATCAGGTGATATTATTGAATTCTTTTTTTAGAACTGATTGCAGAATTCATCTCATATCCTCCAATCATTATAGATCTAAAAATATTTTCTTCTTTAAATAGCTTTAAAGGGATAGTTCACCCAAAATGAAAATTCTCTGATCATTTACTCACCCTCATGCCATCTCAGATGTGTATGACTTTCTTTCTTCTGCAGAACACAAACGAAGGTTTTTAGAAGAATATTTCAGCTCTGTATGTCCATACAATGCAAGTGAATTGTTACCAGAACTTTGAAACTTCAAAAAACACATAAAGGTAGCATAAATGTTTTCCATACGACTCAGTGGTTAACAGTGGTTAAAATCATATAATTTAAGGGATATAAATGGTGTGGGTGAGAAACAGATAAAAATGTAAGTCCTTTTTTACTATAAATCTCCACTCTTTTAAAATGTGAAAGTGGAAGTGGAGATTTATGGTTAAAAAAATAAATAAAAAAAAGAATTAGATTTCATTTAGAAGTAAAAAAGGGGTTTTACAGCATGATGCTGTTGGTGAATCCAGATCTCTAATTCTAGAAAACCATGTACTACTGCTTTACAGGAACACACAAAGAAATATGTTACCAATAAGAACCAATAGCATAATAATAATAATAATAATTAATTAATTATGATGATGATTATTATTATAAAAACTTAATATAAAGAACTTTGTTAACATTTATGGTTCTTGGTTTTTCAGATTATGAAGAACTTCAGATTACAGTATGGTTCGTGATAAGAAGGGTTTTTGCTGAACCTTGCTACAAAAAATAATTTTTAAGCATGTACAAACACTTTTTAGTTTCATTATGTTTTCCTTCTCACGCTCAGTCCTTGCAATCCAGTTTTGAAAATAAAATAGAATTGTGGCAAAATCTTCATGGAACCTTGTATTTTAGGTCAGTAAATTCCACACTAAAGCCATTCTGTGACCATATTTGTTTCTACCTCAGTCTCATCATAAGTCATGTTTCTAGAGCCAACCGAGTCACAGACAAAAATAACTATTTCTGTGGTTACAAAACCCACCTTCAATCCCACCACATGGCAACAAACTGTGTTTCTCTGATGGCTAATATAATTATGAATCAGGTTTGAAGCTCACTGGGTCACAGGCTGCATCTGGCACATGAGCTTGTTTTTGAAGTTTCTCATCATGATCTAGAGCATGCTTCCCATTCACATATCTCAATGTAAACAAACAGTAATCCATGAAACAGATGTATGTGTGATTAATAAGTCCTTTTTTTCCAAGAGCTTATGGGTCATTCTCAGGAAATGTGCCATTTGTGTCTGAAAATCAGATTTTCCCACCTCAGGACCACAGATGTAACCACCATAAACACTGACCACCAAAAGGGTCAACGAGCCATAGACTTAGCCTAGTGTATTACTTCTTTGTTTTAAACTTTTATAAAGTAGGTGGGCTCTCAGGGTAAGATTTCTAATCTTCCTTCCATGTGCTGGGGAAAAAGTTTAATGTCTTTTGCCATGTCACTCAGCTGATTCTGTTGTAGCTCGTCCAAACACAGTGCAGCTGTGGAGTTTACTCTCTGATCACTCACTCTTGATCAAAACTTCCAACAATCGGCCATTTTCCACAGCGACCCCTTCTCCAATCGGCCATTTGTCTCGGTGACAGCTCGTCCAATCATATGGCTCGCTGAGTGACAGGGCTGCATTCTAATTAATAAAAGGCTCCTTGTTCTTGTGGTGGACTGACATGGAGATTTACACCCAGCTGTGGAGCTCAGAATTACTGCTCTTATGGCAAGAAGTCTTCTGTTATACATGATCCCTTTCCTCTTTTAACAACAACAAAAAAAGAACAAATCTGCCCTAAAATGTAATTATTTCTGTTCACTTGTAATACCCAGTAAAGCATTACCATGCACAGTGGATCATTATTCTATCATGCACAGTATGAAAAGTAGTTTTGATGTTTTCTTGTTTTATCCTACACTCTGATGACCTCATATCCACAGTATCTACTATTGAGATTCTGTATTTACTTACTGTGAATTCATATTTCAGGATACTATAGGATCTAGCATAACCGCTTTCTTCAACCACTTAGAAAGCACACCTCTCCTCAACAAGCCTCATCATTTGAGATAATTCATGCCTGTTGCATAAATGATTTGGGATAAGTTGTTCAAATCCCTAACACTAAGCATGAGCACTAGTAAATAGTGATGCTTGCAAGTCCCAGTAATGAAATATTATCCAGTGATTGCAAAAAGTGATTACTGTGTATCAGACTCTCAACAAGCTAACATGAGTCCCTGTGTGAAGGACTGAATTGTGCGGTTTCTTATTTGTGTTGCTGAGCACAGATCACATGTAGCAGATTACTGCAGTGTGAGAGAGTTTCATGTGTGTCCGCTTTGACTGATAAAACCATCATAGCAAATGGCAACTAATCAGGATGTGCACAATAAGAGGGAAACACTTCACTCCACCAGAGTACTTTCAGAACATGGAAAGAATACACAAGAACATTTCTTAATGTACCCTCAGCTAATGCATATGATTTACCGGTTCCAATAGCGACAGAGAGCAGAAAATGTGTGTATTGCACAGATACACATACATAAGGGAGACCGGGGCTAGCTGTTACATGGGGTAGTTGTGACATGGACTATATTTCAGTAACTATTAGATTTATGTCAAAAGTCCAGTTGTGCAAATGTGTATTATGATTATAATAATTATGATTATACTGTAATAATTATTCATATTATTATGACAATGAAGTTAATTAATTTTCCTGAAACAACTATCCCCATTTATTGTGATATATGCCCCGCTACCGTGGCAAGTTGTCACAAAAAGTCATTGTGCTGAATGAAGTGTGTCTTATTTCCTGAACAATAATGGTGAAAATGTTCAATAGCTTTTTTGTATCCAGGACTTAAGGTATGTGCCAAAATTGACTTTCAAAAATAAACCTATCCTGAGAAATATTCAGGACAGGTTTCAATAATATACAACATATTAAGGCATTATCATGTTATGTCATGTTATTCAATTAACCCACACAATGAGGACTTTAAGACATTACAGACATACAGACAGCTTCATTTTTTTGTTACAGCATGATTTTCTGCAAAGCTGCTTTGAAACAATGTGTGTTGTTTACTAGCAGTTTACCACTGGAATTAGGCAAAGGTGTCATATACGGGTGGGACATGTCCCTACCACTTTTTGACTTTGCCAATTTTGTCCCCACAACTTTTTTAAATAATTTGTGTTAGGCAAGTTTCTATTGCAAAAGAAAACATCTCCAGTTCTTAAACAGGAGTTTTCATTTTGTGTGTGTTGTAATAAGTGACGATCCAGGACTGCAGTTTGTTATTTGTAATGTTATAATGAGTGCTCTTTCATTGTGGCTGTTATCAGGAATTAAGTGACAGCGGGCAGTGATGTTCTCTCGTACATCCGCTGTTGCACAGGTCGTGCTCCTTTCAAGTTTAATCGCAAAGCAAAAGGCAATCATATGTGTCCCCACTCATGATATATCTCCACTGACATACAAATGCAAACAATCTTTGGTTATTAATTAAAAAAGTTCTTCTTTTACAAGAGGGGAAAATTTCACCATGAGACGAATTAGTCTTTTTGGTTGAACCTAACAGATCCATGTATTTATCCACTGACTAACAAAATCCCAGTACTGACAGTGTTAGATATAGATATAGATCAAGGTATCAAATTATTTTATTATTTTATTTATATATTTATTGGGGGGCTTGAATTGGTCATCAAAGAATGACTATTTATAACAGTAAAAGATAATTTGACATTATCTGCATGTAACTTTATTAATAATCACAAGTTTCGCCACTTCGTGAAGTTTGATCTTTATCTAAGTTACAATAATGAACAAACACAATCTGTTTTAACTAATAACACACAAATTATTGTATTGTTGTTGTACATATTGAATGCATCATTCAAACATTCACAGTGTAGGTTGGAAAAAGTAAGTGAACCCATAGGCTAATAACGTCAACAATAGAGTTAGGATCCAATTAATGAAATGAGATTGAAGGTTTGGGTTAGAGCTACTTTGACTTATAAAAAGCACTCCAACGATCTGAGTTTGCTATTCACAAGAAGCATCTGCTGATGTGGACCATGAAAAAAAAATAAGATCTCAGAAGACCTACGATCAAGAATTTTAGCTTTCTATAAATCTGGAAATGGTTACAAAGTTATCTCAGAGAGCTTAGATATTTATATGTCCACAGTTAGACAAACTGTCTATAAATGGAGATGATTTAGTACTGTGGCTACTCTCCCAAGCGGCCGTCCAACCAAGATGACTCAAAAGGTACACTGCAAAATGCTCAATGAGGTAAAAAAAAAAGAGTGACAGCTAAAGACTTGAAGGAATCATTGGAAGGGGTTAAAAATCTCTGTTCATGAGTCTACTATACAGAAAACATTAAACAGGCATGGTGTCTATGGCAGGACATCATGAAGGAAGCCTGCTGCATGCCTGAAGTTTGCCAAAATGTTTTGTGAACTGATGAGACTACAGTTGATTTTTTCAGAAGAACACGCAGCACAACGTATGCCATAAAAATAGCACCGCATACCAACATGAAAACATCAACCCAACGGTGAAGTATGATGGAAGGAGTTTCATGATTTGGGGCTGCTTTGGTCCTTCTGGGCCTGGACCGTTTGCCATCATTGAGGGGAACAACTATTCCAAGGGTTCACAAACTGGGTAAGTTACTCAAAATAAATTATTCCATCAGAAATTGCTAATTTATTTCTAAAATTGAAATCAGATTACTTCATCGAAAAAGAAATTACATTACTAATTAATTTTAAGTACTTTTAAGTACTTTACTTTCTACAAAACTTTTAACAGAAAGGTTTATTTTTCCGCCCAATTCATAATAATGTCTATATTTATTTCTTGTTTATTGCCCCACTCAAGTCATACATTCAGTACCACATGTTTCTCCCTTACAATGACTTGTTAGGGGCCGCACACCCTTCAGCTGTTACAGAAACATAAACAGATGTACATATGAGCATATGAGTTTTAAATATATTCTAATATTATGGATTTAGAAAAATTTGTAATTCAAGTAATGTACTTAAAGTAATGTACACTTACTAAGTAACTGTAATCTGATTACACAATTAAAATGTAATGCATCACACTAGTTTTCTACTTAATAGCAGTTAGATTACATCTATTAATTACTTTGTAATTAGATTACACCCATCACTGATTACAACAATTTAGATTTGTTTATGAGTTGTACAGGTACAGATTTAAAGTCAACTTATTTTACTTCCATAATGTGATGTATTTTTGGGTGAAACAGGTGGACTTTATTTTATCCACCTGGAATTGGTTGGACAATTAAAAGTGATCTCTATATGACAGGTTGTAAAAAAATAAGATGGCTTGGTCACATCAGCTGAAAATGAAAGTCGTTTTCAGAGGTGGTGCAAGTTATTACATTTAGATGAAAGATTACGAAGACACTTTTTTTTTTTTTTTTTTTTTTTTGTAATAACTTGAACTGATGAATTGTGTGCAATGTGACCAGGAATGTGTATTACATAAAACGAGGTTACAGATTATTTCATTTTGCCATTGAAATGAAAGTGTGTTTTTAACAAAGTCTTTAGGTTTTGAATGTAATATACACTGGTGGCCAAAAGTTTGGAATAATGTACAGATTTTGCTGTTTCAGATGGAAATTGGTACTTTAATTCGCCAAAGTGGCATTCAACAGATCACAAAGTATAGTCAGGACATTACTGATGTAAAAAAACAGCACCATCACTATTTGAAAAAAGTAATTTTTGATCGAATCTAGACAGGCCCCATTTCCAGCAGCCATCACTCCAACACCTTATCCTTGAGTAATAATGTTAAATTGCTAATTTGGTACTAGAAAATCACTTGCCATTATATCAAACACAGCTGAAAGCTATTTGGTTCGTTAAATTAAGCTTAACATTGTCTTTGTGTTTGTTTCTGAGTTGTCACAGTATGCAATAGACTGGCATGTCTTAAGGTCAATATTAGGTCAAAAATGGCAGAAAAGAAACAGATTTCTCTAGAAACTCGTCAGTCAGTCATTGTTTTGAGGAATGAAGGCTAAATAATGCTTGAAAGCTGTCATTGCTACACGTGGAGGATTTTTTGATGAGAACTCTTTGAAGTAGTTTAAGAAGTTCTGAAAAAAAAATTTCAAATTGTAATAGTAATTTTACATTGTGATCAGTTGAATGCCACTTTGGTGAATAAAAGTACCAATTTCTTTCCATAAGAGTGAAATCTGTACATTATTCCAAACTTCTGGCCGCCAGTGTACTTTTCTAGTATCTCACCTTTTTGTTTAAAATACAAAGATTTTTGTATTTATAATATGAAGCACTAGATCAAAACTCAAACAAAACAGTCATAAGGAAGACCCTCTTCTCTGTTAACAGATGTCCACCACACAAGTATTGTCTACACGTCTATTAAGAACCATCAAGGATTGTAAAAACTTGTAAGATTTATCTGTGGGGGAATAAAAAGAAAGACCTCATGTGAGAGCATCTATAGACCTTCGCACAAAAGATAACGCTGACACACAGGTTGACAGGGAGGGTCGTTTATGCTAGAAAGCAAAAGGGAGTTAAAGAGCAAAGAACAACCATCTGCACAAAATCCTCACTGCTTTCTCCAGTTCCACTTCAATCCTGTTCATATTATAGACCTCCTGCTCTCTGCGGATCCCCCTTTGAACCGAGTCAGATAAAAAATTTGACCTCGGTCAAAGTCATAAACCCGTCTTTTAAGCTCCCTTACTCATTGTGGTGACCAGAGGAAATACAGAAATTTAGAAGCATATGACTAAAGTCACAACATAAGCCTAAAAATGAAATACTTAATGGAATATTCGGGGTTAAATAGTCATAGTTAAGCTTTGTCAACAGGATCTGTGGCTTATCATCGATTATTACAGCAGCAAAAAAAAAAAAAAAAACTTTAAAAGAAATTAAAGAATGTGTTGTAAGTTATGAACTTAAACTGGAAGTCTATGGGCCCGGCATACAACAGTTGCCCCTTAGACTTCCATTGTAAGGGCATTTCTGTACAAACACACGTTTTTAAGCAATTTGTATTTAATGTGAAATATTGCCCAAACCTAACAAAAAACCCCAAATTGAACTAATTTCAAAACCTCGAGTCATAAAAGCACTCCCAAAGTTTCACTAACCCTTTATGGTAGGGTGTAGCCATATGGAAACTTTTTACATTTATTTTCTTTCACTTTCTTACCTTTCATAATGCATGGTTGGAAATTAAAGGGCAGTCTTTAAAGTAATCCCCCCTCCATAATTATCATTTTAATACAAATAAAAAAATCAGGTGGTAAAAGTTAATTAACGATTACTAGGGTCTTCTCAGGAGAAAAACCTCAGAAGCAATATTCTCCATTTGATCTCCATTCCACCTTGCTGTCGAGGAGAAATAAGATATTAAAGAGATCTTATTTATATTATTTATTTTTTCTACTGGAAAATAAGCCAGAATAGAACTACAAAAAGGGAGTAACTGAGCTGTGTTGTAATACAGGTACTGAAAATGCAATGTCTCTATACATATAGGGCAACACAGAGAGTTCTGCACTGAACTAATACATTAAGGAATAACCTAATGTATGTTTTCAATTTCGCTCTAACTACAGTGCCAACAGAGTATTTTTAACCACATCAGAAGGCCAGTGGGCTACTGCAGCCAGCACAGATGTGACTATAAGAACAAGTAGCTGATTGCTGAGAAACGTGCTTTGATTCAGAGCAGCTCTGCACACATAAAAAACCATCAGCAGCTCTGGGGCCAACTGTGGCACTGTGAATTGAGCAGGTTTGATTCCCAGACTAGATTTACGGCAGCTCAGGCTCACTGCACAGACTGTTGGGCTGGACTCTGTATATCATGTGTAGCAGGGATACAATGGCAGTGTGTGTGTGTATTGCACATGTTGAGGAGAGAAGAGCAGGAGTCAAAGCTTTCAAAAACAGACAATAAACAAACCCGACAGGTGCAGGAGCCCTTATGTGAATAGCCCAAATACATGTGCCTTTATGTACCAACCAAAAACGAATGCATATGTTCAAGCAAACACTTTTATATCAACAATGTCATCAGCAATGATACACTGAATGGTGGTAACCTGAAATTGTTACCTTAAAGAGATAGTTCACCCAAAATTGAAAATTCTCTCATTATTTACTCACCCTCATGCCATCCCAGATATGTATGACTTTCTTTCTTCTGCAGAACACTAAAGACGATTTTTAGAAGAACATCTCAGCTCTGTAGGTCCATGCAATTAAAATAAGAAGCTCCAAAAATACATAAAAGTATTCCATAAAATTCCAGTGGTTAAATCCATATCTTTAGAAGTGACATGATTGGTGTGGATGAAATACAGATCAATATTTAAGTCTTTTTTACTATAAATCTCCACTTTCACTTTAACATTCTTCTTCTTTTGTTTTTGGCCATTCACATTCTTCATGCATATCACCACCTACTGGGCAAGGAGGATAATTTATATTAAAAAAGGACTTAAATATTGATCTGTTTCTCAACCAAACCTATCATATCGCTTCTGAAGACATGGATTAAACCACTGGATTCATAAGGATTACTTTTAATTGCCCTTTATGTGCTTTTTGGAGCCTTAAAAGTTTTGATCACCATTCACTTGCATTGTATGGACCTATTGGAAATATTCTTCTAAATTTCTTTGTTTGTGTTCTGCAGAAGAAAGAAAGTCATACACATCTGGGATGGCATGAGGGTGAGTAAATGATGAGAGATTTTTCTTTTTTTTTGGTTTACTAACACTTTAAGGAGCTATTTTTACCAGTTTAACCCTTAAAATTAGTTTTGCTGATGTAATGTGATGTACTCAGGTTGATTCATTGATGTAAATAATTTTTTTTGACTTGAATTAAACCAGTTAATATAGATGTTACCACATGAAGGAAATGTTTTATGTAGCATATCTTTAGTGTTTTTTTTAACCTAGTCATGAAAATATTTCACCTCAAAATCCAAAAAAAAAAAAAAAATAAATAATTTATTGCATAAAGAAAATGAAACGGGGTGGGGGTGTGGGATTAGCCATAGCCCAATTTCCCCAATTTATTTTCAATGATGATTCTCATTTCTCTAATTCAGTATTTTGTTTTATTTTATTTACATTTTTTGGAAACACTTTACCATTAGGTAGCATTTGTTAACATAAGTTAATGACATTAGTTCATATGAACTAACAATGAAGATTGCTTTTACAGCATTTATTAATCTTGGTAAATATGAAATGCAACATATACTAATACATTTTTAAAATCAAAAGTTGTATGTTAACATTAGTTCATGGATTATAATAATGAAAAATTGTTTTTAATAAATTTTGATTTTCTAAGATTAAAAAATACTTTATATATATATATATATTGCTCATTGTTAGTTCATGATACATAATGCATTTACTAATGTTAAAAGACTGAACCTTATTGTAAAGTATTACCTTCTTTTGTTTTCTTTTTTTTTTTTTTTTTTTTTTTACAATGAAGAAATTACTTTGATATAATGATTATTTATTTAAATCAGCATGACGACAGTACAAGAAACACTACCGTGGTATATAAAAATTTTACAATCTAAATAATAATAATAAAATATTTTAATCTATCACAATATTGTTCTTTTTTTAATGCAATAAATAATCTATAATTCCTAATTTAGATTTCCTAAATGCAAAGCATAATTTCATAATTTTTCTTACAGGTTTTGCGAGGTTCACCTAGTTTTTAAAAACAGAAAGACAACATATAATTTCAATACTTTATTACATTTTTTAAATCAACTGAAAAAAATGAATTCTACCACCAGAAGTCACATTTTGAACATTATTTTTCTCATGTTTTCCAAACAACAACAGCATCACTCTGTGAGCTACAGTATATTCATGTGTACTATTTACTGCCAGAGGAACAGGCTCAAACTCGCAGTGCACTGTGCCGACAGGAGTACGGGAGGTTTTCAAAGCTACTCCACCTGATGGTGGTTTAAGAGGACAGTTTGGTAGTTACATGACCAGTTGTGAGAGGTTTTGTGTCCAGTTAATGAGTTCCATCCAAAATAATCCAGATTGGCTTGCTCTTCAAAAGGCCCTCCACCAAAGGCCTTTGTGACTCAACATATTGTTTGTCTGTGTTTTTGAAGATTACTCATGATGTCATTGAAACCCAATAGACTGAGGAAATGATTTGGCGCCCAGTCTCAGAGAATAGAAAATAATCTAAGACCACTGCTGAATTAGAGGTGAAGACACGCGTCTCGCACATGATCAAATTGACAAATCTTAGATACTTTCTTCTCATACTTGCTCCCAATTTAATGTACAGAGACAACTATGAGTAAGTAAGCCATTCGTAGGCTGTGTAAACACTGTGGCTCTGTCAAACATTGCTCTGATTGAGTAGCTCAACTCAACAGCACTGGCTCAACCAATGGTGTGAGTTTGGGGCTGGACTATCTATCTATTTGTGTTTGGGAAACCTGCTTGGAAGCAGTTGTTATTTTCTCAGTTCTGGTTGATGCCGCTATCCACGCAGAAACTGCACGTTGTGGATTTAAAGGTCTTAGTGAGTATGTGTTTTGCTAAGCCATATTGAGTTAACCTTTACTGCATGATCACCACAAAGGAAATGACAAGAACAAAATGTTTGGCCATTCCTTTTTAGCTAGCCTCAACTAACCTCAGCCAAACCCTCATATTTCAACATTTCTGGTCAAGCACTGGTGTAGGGTCACCAGTTATGTAAGCAGCTACCATAGTGTGAAGCCTTAGCGCTATCAATGCTCAATTTTTCATTTAATTTCATTATTCAGAGACATTTACAGTAATTGCCAAAGTGCACAGAGCAAGCTGTCACTGAAATAGAAATAAACAAATACACTTTCTAATACTGTTCACATAAGATTTCCCAAACTTGGGAAGAGCGGGTAATATCTTTCAGTAAAAATAATAATAACAATTATTAGAATAAAAACACCAAAATATCCATTTAACCTTAAACTGAAATACAAACTGAAGAAAAGGACTATTAATAAAAAATGTGTTTGACATGTACACCACTACAGTAGCAATTCCTGAATGATATACATGCAGTTTTTTTTCAATCATTTCATATTGGTACAAACAGCATATTTACACCACATTGAGAGACTCTACTTGGAGTTCCTTTTGAATTCTACACACATTTAGCAGCATAGAATACATTGATCAGTCTTAGCAGCCATAACTCATAGAGTAATGGCAACTTGCAGTGTACAATGGAGTCTTTTTAACATCCAAATCCTGAGTGACCAAAGTGTCTTAATTCAGTAGTTTAAAAAATAAGTCAATCTCAACTCTCAAAACTGAGTGTCAGTTGTCCCTTTTGCTTTGTGCCAAAGGTTCCACATCCAGAAGTTTATCCAGAAGTTTAAGGACAGAAATGGTCTTCATTGGAAAATCAATAAGCCCCCTGCCAGGCTTTGAGGTCTTTGTAAGTTTGTTGTGTCATATTAAAAGTATCCATATAAAGATCTATGAAATATTTGAGGTGTAGTGAGGATGGTTGTGCAAGCACGTCCTTCAAAGGTGATTTAGTGGTTTCAGGTCCTTTTGAAAATGATTGACTGTCAACAGAGTAAATGGCTCTGCCAAAAAGTAGCACTGATGGAGTTTATCATTTAACAGGAAAATGGCTCATGAATTGGCTTATGATTATTCTACACAGCCTGAGTACATTAAAAGTCCTGCCTCTAAAATCACTACTTTTCATGGATTTCCTTGGGTTGCTACCAAGTGTGTGTATTTTTCTCAAAGGGCCACCAAAGTGGTTGTTACCAAAGCGATATTCAGTATGTTGGGAGTTTATAACCAGATCAAGGCACAAGATAATTATCACCATTCATTTATCACCATTCATCCCATATCTCAACCACATGTACATGAGGATACTTATGTTGCCTTAAGGAAAAACTTACTTATGAGATAAGTGTGCATGATTGGCACAACAATTGAAGTTACATTTCAAATTTTAGTAATAAGGTTAGTTACTGATTTTCAATTAAGTTGATTACTTTTAAGTAAATTACTTGAGTTACACATTTCGAAAATAGTATTATTTATGTATGAAGGGCGTACGCCGCCTAATAAGTCATTGTAAGAGAGAAATGTGTGATGCTGAGTGTATGACTTTTCTCCGAAAAGTGTTTTAGAAAGTAACTTATGTACGTAGTGATGGGATTCCTTTTTTGTGTATATAATCATTTAAGTAATCTTTTTACAATTTATAGAAGAAAATAGTAATTTGTAGTGGATTGCTTTTTTGAGTAACTTACCCAACAATGTATTTCACCATGCAAATATGTAAAAGACCCCATGAAATAGTTCGAAAAAATTAAATTTTCTTTCCTGTGTTGATGTATTTCTTTTATAACATGAAATTGAGCTCCAAAATTTCAAAGTGCTTGTCCTTTTTGCCAAGCCTTAAGTTTTATTTGGACCGTGGCAAAACCATGATTTGTTATAGCAGCATTTGCAGCTCACTCTACCTGATTGGTGGCAAGGATCAAGAGAGGATTATCGCTTCTGTGTGTGGGAAAAGGTGTGTGCATATCCACGTGCGTATCTGTGTGTTTATGATTACCAGCTTGAAAGTGTATGCCTAGTGGTTATTGGTGGATTTGAGTAAGCATGGGCGCACATATATGAGAGCATGTGTGGGTTGAAGTATGCGTTTAAAGTCGGCCTTTGCGGGGGAGCCGGAGTATGGCGCCCATGGCCCTGCTATAAAACGCTACAATAAGATTAACGAGTGATTGCCATGCCACATGCTGCTGTCGCTGCTATTCTGTCTGGCCCAACTGAGCGGTGACACTTGAAACCCCAGATCCAGAGTGCATCTGTTGTGTTTGCATGTGTACATGCGAGTGCTGCTATGTAGGTTTTAAATCTATTACAGTTAAAGGAACGGTTAATTTGCAGCTTTTTAAAATAGTTTGATCCCTCTTTTCACACCTTATTATGCAAGTAGAAGGTCAAAAATGAGAGATAACTATTAAGCTGAACAGACAGTGCTCATTGTACATAATTTTCAACACAACCCTCTGGCCTCATCTATGCTTTGAGTTTGACACTGAAAGAACACACCAAGACCCACACATGCAAAATGCTCTTTAAAGTCCACATGAAACTGCATTCGCACCCATTTTACTTCTGTAATAAGTAGTATTACTGAGGAAAACAGGAGAATGTAGGTGAGGACTTGAATGTAGAAATTATTTTAAATTAAAATTGTGATAATAAATTGAGCACAATAAGACCAGGAATGTGTTTTAATACAGAATATAGCAGGATGTAATCAAATATAAAAAAAAATTCAGTCATTGAAAAATGTATATTGATTAGCCACTATTCTGAATATATAGTATGTGTACTCCTCAAAGTCTATGGTGGTTAACGCCCTGGTAAATGGGGTCAATTTTGATTTCATGTTGACTTTAAAGGAATATTCTGGGAATAAATACCAGTTATGCTTAATTGATTGCATTTGTGGAATAATGTTGATTGCCAAAAATAATAATTTCGACTCCCGTTTCTTTAAAAAAAAAAAAGTAAAAATTGAGGTTACAGTAAGACACTTACAATGGAACTGAATGGGACCAATTTTTGGAGGTTTAAAGGCAGAAATGTGAAGCTAATAATTTTATAAAAGCACTTACATTAATTCTTCTGTTAAAACTTGTATTATTTGAGCTGTAAAGTTGTTTAAATCTTCATTTTTAAAGTTTTACGCATTATGTCGTCATGGCCACGAAGTTGTAAAATTGGCTATAACTTTACTCAGGTTTGTAAGTGATGTTATCACACTAAACACATTAACATATTATTTAAGTCTTGTGGCTATACCTTTTGAAAAAGTTACTATTTCAATGTTTACGGATTGGCCCCATTCACTTCCATTGTAAGTGCCTCGTAACCCAGATGTTTGCTTTTTTTTTTTAAAGAAACGGAGGGGCAAGTCAAAATAATTTTTGTGGTAATCAATATTACGCCAAAAATGCAGTCAATTGAACTTGCAAGTTAAGTTCAATTGACTGCATTTTTGGCGTAATATTGAACCCAGGCTAATTCTTTAAAAAACAGAAGTCAGACATTTCTTTCAAAGAAACTGATCTTCAAGATAATATTGGCCAGCATCTCCACAAACTTGCTCTACAGGGAGAAGATGCAGATGCACCCATTAAAAGACAAATAATCTGAAAACACTAAAACTGTCTTTAGGCCTCTTTGTTAATATCCTTCATACTCATAAGGGGCAGGATGTACCCTCATGCACCCTCATTCAAACCTGACACTGACACTGTACTGCTGTGTAGATGACAAGAAACTCCGGACAGAACATATACTAGGACTGCGCATGGCCTACATGGATTAGCCACTCAAACTAAAAGGCTGGGGAGCAAGGAGAGGCACTGAGAACTGAGTGTGTGTGTCTATGTGTGCATGTGTGACACTAATCTGTTAATCTTGTTAATGCCACTGCAGCTGGTGTCCTAACGTCCAACTCATGAAATAAAGGAAGGACAACTCAATAACCAACAGCTGTTTATCCTCAAAGTTTGCTGTCTATCACATACACATTCCCACTTGAATTTTCTTTGTTGGATGGTTTCATCTGGGGTGTCAGACTAAATGATAAAAGTTGGGAATTGTTTGCAAGGCAAAAAAAATCTACTGAAAAGGGCTGATGTTGGAAGTCATGCTACTAACCAGACGCAATGCAACAAGTTCCCAGTGACAAGCAATTTGTCAATCCACGCTGAACACATAACTGCTGTGCAAAGTGATACAATCACAGCCAATCAGAAGATTTGTGATGATTAATATACAGCTGTGAAGAGCAGGATTGTGGACCTGTGGGGTTTCACTTTGGGCGGGGCTACCCAGCGCAATGCAGCAGAAATGGAAAACAAGCGACCAACAAAATGTTCAGTCGTTAGTCGAGTGTTGTGGTTACATCTAGACATGACAAAAATTCAGATTTACACGGAAGAGGTGCTTTAGTCACTTGTCGCTTTGTTGCGTCACATCGCATCTGATTAGGACATGGTGTAACAGACAAAACCAAACTGATTATTACATTAATGTTTTAGCTACGATAACTGAATCAGAGGCAAAAGAAAATATTTGGGGTTAAAATTTGTTGTAAACACGCAGTGCTATTTTTCCAATTCTACTCCATAGACTCTTATCCATGTTTGCATTTTTCAGTTTTTTTCAGAATGATCAGCAATAGTCTCTTCACTAAGTGAAATGGCATATGGGGGAGCCAAAAAGATGGAATGATGGTAACATCAGGGGATGATGGTGGTTTAACGTAAGAAGAGACAATCTGCAACTTCTATTTTCATAAATCCAAAACTCTAGTGTAGTCTTGCAGTCCGCAACCTCCTTCGCTCTTCAGATCAGCAAAGACTTGCGTGAAGAAATGTGGGTCTGCATTGATGCGCAGCATCTTGGCACTGGTGACATCGATAATGGCCAGACAACGGTCCCAGAATGCCTCTTTACCTGCCTCCACGAGGAAGGGCTTGAGCGGATACGAGATCTCGTTGCCCATGTAGGAGTAGGACAAGTAGAGGCAGGTCAGCAGAATCGCTTGAAGCTCGTGCTCTGAAGACACAAGGTTACCATCCACCACATCACGACACAGCATGTACACAAAGACCACATTGGCTGGAGTGACAAAGGCCTGGTCCTGCCAGCCCTGGAGCAAGAGCGAGCGGTCTACAGCTCGCAACCACAGAACCGGATCAACAGGGGAGAGATGCTTGAGCCGATAGCAGCGTCCACAGAGAAACTCCCCCAGGCAACGAAGCAGCTCGCTGGTCGAGGCCTGGACGATCACACGCTTAGGTGAAGAAGTGCATGTAGGTGGAACCTTCTTTACAGAGGAGATCTGCTTAGATTTGCCATAGCCAACACTCCGACCCATGCCCAAGCCCAGACCTGCTGGACCGTCATAGCTGGTGAGGTTGGCGCAGGAGAGCGACTTCTTCACATTCTCGTGGTTGAGGTGCAAAATCGGATCCTTCTGATAGATGTTATTGTTGTTTAGTGGAGCCCGGAGAGCTGCCTGCCCTCCAGGGTAGCCTTTCTTGGTCTCGCCTCGCTTCTTTGTGGAGGCCACCAGCCGTTTCCATGTGAGAGCAGGGAGGAAGATGGAATGGCCACGTTTGAGACTGCGGTCCTTCTGAGTGTTCAAAGAGTGGCTGCTCAGGCTCGGGTAATGGCTTAGGGAACCGGGCCGGTCGTTATAGTAACCAGGTTTTCGGGGACCTGGCGAGAGGGACAGTACAGCACCCATGAGTCCAATGAAGTGCTCAAGCGGCCAGATGTGTGGGGTTATGTACCTCAAAAATAAAGTTCTGATTTGCTTGTTCTTCACGCTTCGAGAAGGTCAAGACTGGGCTGGTGAGGGGCATGGATGAGTTCCTGAGGAAATTATATGTAAATTATTTAAATTAGCATTATAATAAAGGACATCTTCAAATGATGGTTAAAAAAATTTAAATTCATGTAAATAAAGTGGAAAGTCTCTGACATTATTTTTTTGTGCATACAATGGGTTCAAAAATCTGAGAATTTTTTTTTTTAATTTAAAGGAAATTTCACCCCAAAAAATATGTCATCATTTACTCACCTTCATTACATCCCAGGTGTGTATGACTTTCTTCTGCTGAACACGAACAAAGATTTTTAAAAGAATATCTCAGCTCTGTAGGTCCATACAATGCCAAAGTAGGGAAATGGTGAATGGTGACTAAAACTTTGTAGCTCCAAAAAGCACAAAAGATCCAGTTGGTTTTGGGTGAGAAAAAGACCAAATTATAACTCCTATTTCACTGTACATCTTGCCTTTGCAGTCTCTAGGCACAATCATGCTTTCAAGCTCGATTCCTAGTGCTTGACTCATGCATAGAGCGCTAGATGGTGCTATAGGAAGTGTAATCAAGCTTGAAATCATGATCACCAAGGAGACTGCTGCTGTCAAGATTTATAGTGAAAAAGAGTTACATTTTGGTCTGTTCTCAGCCAAAACCAACTGGATCACTTCAAAAGACATTTGTTAAACCACTGGAGTCTTATGGATTACTTTTATTCTGACTTTATCTCCTTTTTGGAGCTTCAAAGACCTGATCACCATTCACTTGCATTGTATGGACCTACAGAGCTGAGATAATCTTCTAAAAATCTTCTTTTGTGTTCAGCAGAAGAAAGAAAGTCATACACATCTGGGATGGCATGAGGGTGAGAAAATGATGAGAGAAGTTTCATTTTTTGAAACAAAGTTTTAGGATTTTGCTACATTTATTATATGTAAATGACCTAAATTATCATTATAATAAATAAAGGACACCTTGAAATGATGGTTAATAAATGTAAATTCATGTAAATAAAGTGGGAAGGTTCTGACATAATTTTTTTTTATTACACAGTGGGTTCAAAAGTCTGAGACCACATTGAAAATCAGTATTTTTAAAATTTGAACCTGAAAATATACAAAGTTGAGCAATTTGATCTTTTTAAAAGAAATTAACGTTGAAGCACAGAGTGCCAACTCGAGTGCAGGGACATACTAAACACTAAAAATAAATAAAGAATAATTTAATGTTTTCAATTCAACTTTCACTCAAATGCTTATGTTGATAATATAATCTGTAATATAAAAAATTATATTAAAAATTGAAGCATTTTCACTAGTGGTCTGGTCTCAGACTTTTGAAAATGTGTAGTTGTTACTTTAAGAAGCAATATCTACCTGATCTGACCCATAACATTACTTTGTGGAACCTTTTATCAGGTTGATAGTCAATTTCAATAATATTTTGACTTGAATGAAACCAGTAGATGTTATCACATTAAATGCATTTTTAGGTTACCTGACAAAACTTTATTTTTTTGCATTGTACATGGGTGTGATACAGTTTTAAATGCAAAAGTTCACAATGTACTGATATTGTAGCAAGGCATATCACTTTAAAACATAGTAACCTCCAATTGTTACCTTAAGGAGCTATTTCTACCTGATCTTACCCTTAAAAAACATTTTGTTGGTGTAACCTAATGTAGTCAGGTTGATTTAGTGATGATAAATAATACTGTTGACATGAATCAAACAAGTTAATTTAGAAGTTACCAAATGAAGCACATTTTTCAGGTTAACATTTTTTCCCAGTTTATTTGTAGGTATTTTTTCTAAGCCCTACTAATGAGTCTCATGAGAAAACAAGGTGGAGTGTGACCTACTTTAACTAGATGGTCATTTGAACTACAGGCACATGTATAGTCTAAAACTTTTTTATTTAAAAAAAATGTCTTCTTTACACACACACAAACAAACTTGTTTGTATATCATTGTGGGGATTCTCCATAGACTTCCATGCATTTTATGGATTTTATACAGATCTAACAATAATTTCTATCCCTTAACCCTACCCCTCACAAAAACCTTTTTGCATTTTATATTTTCATTTGGTCCCCACAGTGTAGCATATACATGTACACACACACATACATACACACACACACACACACACACACACACACACACACACACACACACCCCTATGCATAACCTGTGGTCACAATTTATTTTACAGTGTTCATGTTACTGTTTTTACATTTCTAAAATTTCAATTCTATTGTAGAGCTGCTTGTGCTTGCATATTGTTATTAGTAATTTATAATAGCAACACTACCAGTAGGCCTATACCTGACACTTTAAGAAGTACTACAGTTATTGTTTCTGCAATAAAACATCGAATAAATCAAATGACAGAACGATGCTGAAAGGTCTTACACTGTTTGAAGATCTGTTATTGATTTATTGATGTATTATGATTTTACAGTAGCACCAAGTAACTGTAGTAACTATGCTAAGTGGGTTATCATAGTAAATCGGTAACACTTTACCATAAGGTTGTATTTGTTAACATTAGTTAATAACATTAGTTAACATGAACTATCAATGAAAAATGCTGTACAATACAATGTTCATTTCAACATTTAATAATACATTTTTAAAATCAAAATTTGTATATGTTAACATTAGTTAATGCAATATGAACTAACAATGATCAATTGCATTTTTATTAACTAGCATTAACAAAGTAAAAAAAAAAATGTAGTTCATTATTAGTTCATGATACTTAATGCATTAACTAATGTTAACGAATGGACCTTACTGTAAAGTGTTAGCGGTGAATGTTCAATGTGGCGCTCACCTGTTCGGCGGACATCAGAGCACAGTTGTCCAATCATGCGGCTTCGCTGCGTTCTGCACATCTTCTAAATGCGTTCAAACGCGCAACACATGCTTAGTGCATCAATGCTGGCATTAAATATCCTTTGTGTAAAGCCAGTCTCATTACAATGATGAAGTTAACTTGAGCGCATCCACCAGGAGCTGCAGTGTTCGCCCTGCCGACGTGCGCTCGAGCTTGGAATCCTTCACGTTCACTGATGTTGCACCGTTTTAAATATGTCCATTGTTCAGAATTGCCGCTCGTAAAGTATCCACATTTGAACACGAATTAAATGCACAGAGAGCGCATTTAGATGATCAAACTTTCATGGAAGTGCAGTTCAATCCCTCATAGTCCGCTTTGTGCTGTTTGAACAACAGTTTATGAAGTGTCTGTTTGTGTCAGTCGCACAAAATCACAACAATATGTATGCAAAGAGGTATTTATGCATTTAAGCATTTATATACAGCCTCCAGCTCTGGTGCTGAGAGCAGGATGAGTTTGCGATGCTGTTCTCCTCCGGTACTGCTCTGTGTAATAATGCGCTGCTCTGCACATCAAACTGTGTTCGTTAGAGGAGGCTCCTCCTCGCGGCGCGCACGACGTGTGACGCACCAATGTCACTGTGTATACTGTAACATACATAAGTACATCTAGTATGCACGAGTCATTCCTTCTGAGCAGTACATTTTAATGTCCCCATTATGTCTTAATATATTGGATAAAATATTAAACTCACAATTTTAAAGATATAAGTCAAATTAGTTTTTTTTAGTTTTTTTTTCTACAATGAAAGGGATAGTTCACCCAAAAATGATAATCATGCCACCTCAAACTCCTATGACTTTCTTTCTTCTGCGGAACACAACGGTTTTTTTAAGGATGTGTGAGGTGTTTTTGTCCATACAAGTCAATGGGATTAACAACTTTCAGAAAAGAACATAAAGGTAGCATAAAAGTGATCCAAGTGGTTTAATCCATGTCTTCTGAAGCGATACAATCACTATGGGTGAGAAACAAAGCAAAAATTTGTTCCAGTTTCACCCAGCTCTCCTATGCAGGTTCATGAAAGAAGCTTTTTTACGCATCCTTGCACTTGACGCAATGCTCACACGAGAACTAACGCATATGCCATACAATCAGAAGTTGGCATGAAATGAAAATTCACCCTATGTATTTTCTAAATGCATGTTATTGATCTTATTGTGAACGATTCATCCATGCATTTGCTTCATTTTATTTTATTTTATTTTTGATCTCTAATCTTTGACTTGTAATCTTTAATCAAAATGTCACAACTTGATCTTCCAGTGAAATGACGTGTGACGTATTCTCTCTGGTGACATATGCAGGACTTCTCTAATCAGTTAGTCCGCTTAAACCCCGCCCCTTTCTTATAAATACCACAACCTTGCGTAGAGTTGAACGAAACGTCAGTCGCATGTTGGGGAAGATGGCAAGGTGTATTTTCATCTGCTTTCCTTCAAAACTACCATATCTTCACCCAAACTTCCTTGGTTGCAGGTCAGCTGGCTTGAATTTACATTTCGAATGAGGAGGAATAACGGCAAATTCGCGGTTGTGTTCGAGACATTTCACGCCTGAATTGCTGAGGTGATCACTAATGCATACAATGCTTCGGATGCCTCTGGAGTTTTTTTTTTTTTGAATCTTTTTTTTGTAGTTATCTTGGGATGCACAGTATGAGTAGGTGTTTTTGTTTCCCTATATATTTAGTGCATTGTGATTCAAAACATTAAAATATGGTTATCTGTTACTCACCTGTTTTTCATCGGCTAAAGCCTCTTCGTAAGCAAAGACAGCGATGTGCTCATGCATTTATGTTGTCAGTTTGATCATAAATGTGTTGAGATCGCTGCTCAATTTCACTGATTACCAGCTCTGACTCGAGCAGCATGGTGGTAGGGGTTTGATAAACTGTTTCACTCAGAAATATGTCACAATACGGAAGTAAAGTCGGTCGCAACTTCCGTTTCATGCCGACTTTAAGAAATATTCCAGACCTGCGTATGAAATCACATATAGACCTTATTCATGGAAGCACCATCTTTGATTTTTAATGGGAATGACAATGAGGCTGTGAGGAATAAACTTACCATCTCTTCAATGGCACGCACAGTATAATGTTGTAAAAAGCTCCTAGATCACATCTGATGTTCCACAACTCATGTTGTCTGGAGTTTTTTGTCTACTATTTGTTCTTAGAAAGATATTTTTTCAATGTGTACTGGCGCACTATGGCTGCCATCACATCATCCAGGTGGATGCTGCACACTGGTGGTGGTTGAGGAGAGTCCCCTGTTCACTGTGTAAAGCGCTTTGAGTGTAGTGTCAGAAAAGCGCTATGTAAAGGTAACCTTCATTCAATGTTTTGTCCGCGGAACGATTCAAAAACACTTTAAACTGCAATACAGTCCATTGAAGAGATGGTATGTCTATTCCTCACAGCCTTGTTGTCATTCCTATTAAAAATCAAAGATGGCGGTGCTGTGAATAAGGTCTGCTTTTGATGAAGGACACACTTCTCGGCTGGTAAAACAGTACGTTCTTTAGGTATACATGTTAGTATGCTAAGATTTCAGACATACAGGGGGATGTGGGTATTGACCCGTGACCTGAATATATGATGTAATAACAACAACAAGTAGAAAATGCATTTTGTAAATAAATAAATAAAAAATAAAAAGTTAATAAAAAACTAAAGTAATACTTTGATATTACATTTTTTTCTCAGTTGATTTTATACATTTCTCCAAACTATAATCAGGGCTCTCAAAACAATTCACAGCCGACGAAACAGGCACTCAAGTTTGCAGAACAATTAAATTTCACTGCATAATGAAGCAACATATTCTTTCCTGATAATGCATCTATTCAAACTAAATACTAACATCAAAACTATAGATATGTTCTCTATTGAATTCATAACATTTTCAGCTATAGACACACAACTCTATGATTGAAATAACACATTTATCATAAAAATCCACAATAAAGTCCTTTTTCCATCTGTTTTTATAAAATGTCTCTAAATTTCTAGTTGTTCCTGCTCTTTCTCTGGAAGGATGATGATGAAGTTTACCGTAAAAAAAAACAAACAAAAAAAACATAAAACAAACACAAAAATAGCAGTCTTGCTAAATTGTATGGACCTAAGGCAGCACTATAAGCACAGATGGTACAGTAATTGTGGACATTGATTTTGGCATGCAGAGGAATGGCATTTCTCCCTCTTCTTTTTTGTTGAGATTGAAGTCACTGTAGATCTGCTCACATTAGGCCGAACACTTTGTGTGTCTCAGAGAGACCGTGATTCATAATATGATAAATTAGAGGAAGTATCAGATCATTTGAGCCTCTTCTGTGTCTTCTTTACTCTTCCACCCTGCTGTCCTCTTTCTCTCTGCTCACCATCATTACACCATCTCCATTTGGTCTTTCCTTAACTCTTTCAATGCAGTGCTCACCCCTGAAAGAGTTGAGAAAACCTTCCCCTTTTCTCATCTCTTCTTCCTCCTATTTTCTCTTCCTTTACCCACTCTACCTCTTCTCATTTTGCACCTCTTCTTCATGTTGTTCTTCCTCTTCTTCTTCTTCATCATCATTGTTTGTTTGCTCTGAATTTTTTCAGATAGCAAAGTCATGACAGTTGTGTGAAAAATTTAGTAAATTGCATTTTCTTTGCTGTGTGCAGAACACAGCAGATATCAATATGAAGAGATTTGACAACCTGATATGTGCATTTGAGAGTATGACTTTAATTTAGTTGTTTGTGTTAACTGTTTTGAAAGCATGGATTTTAGATTAGAGAAATTTGTATATAGTGTTTTGAGAAAATGAGGGAAATCAAGAAAAATGCACAATCTGTTTAGGACAATTACAAAGTGTTCAGATGGCTGTGTTAATTGCACTGAGAGCAGTGACCTGAGTTTAGAGAAATGCATAAAATCGATTGAGAAAAACTGTAAGACTTTGACTTTTCTTCTTTGTACCTTTGAGTAAGACACTTAACATCAGGTTGCTTGATGGTGGACTGTATTTGAACTAATCTATAAAGTGGATAAATATGAATATACTGAATGTGCAATCTCAAAGACCTGCAAAGTCTTTCCAGTCTCTACCAGAGAGACAACTGCATGAGAAAACTAATGCAAAAGATCAAGATCACAGATTTGCCAATGAGTCAAGATTATTTCTGATTAGCATGGGGATAATGTGTATTACAATTAATCATAATGAATATAATAGTATGTATAAGCATATTAATAAATATAGCCTATAATATAATCAATTATATTATATACTTTTATGAAATATAATTATTTTATATAGTTATTATGTTACACGAGTAAGCTACTCTGGCATTTCACAACACAGTAAAAATTCAAATGTGTAAACAGTCCCATTTTTTGCGTTTCTGTGACTTGCTGAAAAATGTCACGCAAATGCAGACAAAATCTACATATTCAGTTATATGCTACCCTCCAGTGACAGTGGTGGAAATTACATTTTAAACATTTTCAGAATATGATGGCAGACTCATTTTATTTACTAAGTTTAAGGCTAATTTTAAAGCTAGCGTGTATTAATCCTAAATACACAATTAAAAAGAAAACAAAATTGCATTATAAAAAAATAAATAAATAAATAAAAATCAACTTGGAAAAGACACACAATAATAATAAAAAAAAAAAAACCTTGATTTTTCTCATTTGTTTGGTTGTGGTCGTGGTGGAAATTACGCTACAGTAAATATTGAAATTGTTTATGTTTACTTCACTTTTTGTTAAGATTATGAGTTTTTAAAATACAATATTTTTATGATGAATTTTCATATTTTAAGATTGAAAGTGTGGGGCTGGGACTGTAAAATAATTCAATCTTCCTATAGCTTTAATGTGACCATCATGCAGCAAAAAGAATATATATTTTCAATATTAACCCATATGGGACATAAAGTGGCCGCAGCTAATAAATAAATAAATAAATAAAAAAGAAATATTTGCCATGAGCCTTTTTTATGGTTAGAGAGAGGTACAGTCAGTTTCTACTCAGTTATGACATTATATTTGAGGTAAAGCAGCTGCTAATTGTCTAGATTCACGGATCTCCGCAGGGCTCTTGTTTGCTTAGGGAAGGTTTACACGACAACGATGTACTAAAAACGGAAACGTTTTTCCTTTGCGTTTTTTAAAAGTTTCGCGTACAGACGACAACGTTGTCAAAACGATCCCCGTTCACACGGATCCGCGAAAACAACTAAAGCTGCGTTCACACTGCCAGCGACATCGCGCGAGACTGCAACACGATCCTATTCATTTTCAATGAGATCACAGCGACTTCCGGCGACAAGAGCTGCCGCGGCCGTTGGCGACAGAGATCGCCGTGGAGAGCGACAAGACAAGTTGAGAAAATGTAAACTTTATGCAAATGACGAGCGACATTCAGGAGCAACTGCCAATGAGAGTGAAGACAGCAGAGCTCAAGTCATCTGTCTCCTAACAGACTGGGGAGGAGTGCGTTGAAGACAGAGAAGTTTCAGCGTCGTGAGGGATTTTTACTGTTCTATATAATTTGTCCGTAACAACATGCATGGATAAAATAAAACACTGATGCATGGAAAAGCGTGTCAGAAACGGTCTGCATTCCGAGTGAGTTTGATTCATTCATTCATGATAGATTGATTGTCTTATTAATGATTTAATACACTGAACACTGCTGCGCATTTTATAAAACACTCTACACTGCAGAATGTAAAATTTTAGAGATGAGAAATGATTCCTTGTCAAACTGTAAAGATATCTTAATTTAACCGGTATTAGGTCTCATCCGTGATCAAATTTTTAAACATTATTGCCAGACGTGCAGTCCTCCAAAAACGTTACAGCGACAAACAGTAGGAACGCCCACTAGTGACACAGATCACAGAGTCTAGCGACACCAAGTCACAAAGTTGCTTGCAGTGTGAACGCAGCTTTAAAATGCTGTTTAATGCATGGCAGGCCAGTAGTTGGCGATGTCACTTTGTAAAGAAACACTACGCGCCTGCGCACATAAGCATTCTTCCACAGAGCGGTGAATACAAACAATGAAGATGGCGAAAGCATCGAGCAATTTTGTCAGGACAAAATCTTGAGCAGCACAAACACAGTCCTGCAGTCCGCCATTGTAGTTTTGAATGTCTCGCGCGTTGTTTTGAAGTACTCGTGTGCATGCCTATAGACTGAACACGTAATGCGCGTGCGCATGATGTCATCGTTTTCACAAATTCGCGTTTTTGTATGTTTACACGGAGACGATAACGGCATCGTTTTCAAAAACGTGCACTTTGAAACCCGTTTTCAAAAGTTTGCATTTTCAGGAACCAAAACGCTGTTGTCGTGTAAACGAACAGCCAAAACGCATAAAAAGTTTTCCGTTTTTAGTTGAAAATGTTGTCGTGTAAACGGCCCCTGAGCTGTTCAGATTCTGCACCAAGGTTTGTAGTTGTCTTTTGATTCCTTTGTGTATCTGCTTTGACCTGATTCGAAAAATTTGTATGTGTTTTGGCTGTTCGTTTACACGACAACGGCATTTTGGTTTAGTACATCGTTGTCGTGTAAACGTACCCTGAAATCAGAGATGCTGCTTGATGAGACTTTGGACGATTCAGTAGAGGATGCTTTGCAAGATAACTCCAAAGAGTTGAAGATTCTCAACAGGACATGGTTGTGTCAAGGACATGAGTATGAGGATATATCAAAGTACAGACGAAGACAGCGAGGCATCCCACCTAAAAAAGGAATTTGCATCTTTGAAGAAGCAGGTCATCAGATCAAAACAGCAGATCCAGAATTGTCCAAAATTGCCTGCAACTCCTCAGAGGCCTTTTGTTGATACTGTGAGCCGGCATGCTTACAAGCAAAAGGAGGACCATCCAGTCATTTGTCAAAAACAAAAAATGACAGTATTACTGCAGGTCACGCCATGGTAGCTTCATCTCTTTAAAACTACACAAAACTACACAATACTACCGTGATGCGCTGTTCTTAAAGAGACAGTAACCATATTAGCAGTGTCCATTACATTTATGCAGTTTCAAAAGAAACTACATACATACAAAATGATGCTAAACATTTTTTTATAAATACAAGATATTTGGAGTCGTCTGTGCTTTGCAGTATTAACATGTAATAACAATGAATCAGTTATTTAACCAAATAACATTCTACTATTGAAACGAGAGACACCCTCATCCTCCTGGTGGCTCTCTGGAACTCTGCCTCGGCCTTTTTTTCCAGAGGCCTTCCATCTATTCCCTGTGTGAACAGTCCATTAGACCTTTGTTTTCATATCCGCAAATACAGTTCTATACATTCAAATATATAGGAAATAAAGCTATTGATGCAGACAAAGAACTGTACTAAAATACTATGTTTCACATTCTCATTCAGTTTTGACAGTTGGCTTCCCCTTGACTTATGCTTTTTCTGTTGGCCAACGCTTACACCGCTGAATTGAATTTTTTGGTTTATTTTTCCATGCACAATGCATTAGGCACACATCAGTTATATTAGATGAAAACACTGAATAGCCTTGCATTAAAAGTGCATAAATCACTATACATTGATGGTGGAAAAAAACATTTGTATATTCCATGATAAACAAACGTGGAATAGAATGCAGATTTCTGGCTTGGACTTATTTTATTCTATTAATATATTTCAAGTGTAGCATACAAAAATGTGAAGATTTTAAATATCACAGTCGTACCTTACTGCCATGGCTCCTAAAAGCAAGCCATTTATAATTGTATAACGGCTTACATCTAGGCTAATTCAGGAATATATCTGTTAAACATGTTTGTAAATGCCCTTCATCCGTTTTCTCCACTAAAATCTGTGGCATACTACATGGCTAGGTATTATAACAAGAGCCTTGTCCATGGTGCTGAATTTACAAATCAGCCAGTCTAGCTTATTCAGTCAATCAACTAGCTTTCACTGACCACAGTCTAGCTTTTACAGAATAGACAACACATTATGGGGGTTTAAAATAAAACACTACAGTGCATAGTTTTGGAGTACAAGTGTATGTCCCTGAATATGGTTCAATTACATCAGGATTTATTATGCACACTGTTTGCAAGCTGTTGAGTTATTTAGTCAGATTTATGACTACAGTATACATTATGATTTATAGTATTTTTTGTTTTTGTTTGAGACTACCTTTAAATTATAATTTTACAACATAAAAAAAATTAATTTCAAAAACTCTCTTAACACATTCACATTTACCCAAACCAACACAAAGGTAGACACAGTTTGTTGACATCTTGAGGTGAGGGGATGCTGAGCGAGGCTTATGTCCTCAGAATCAGCTGTTTCTGGAACAGCATGAAGTCATCTGGTATGGAATCTGAGAAAATACAATAAGCAGAGAAAAAAAAGACTTATTTTATTAAACATTGGCAACAGCAAGCAACATGTTTAATAAACAGTTGCTTTTATGTTTAATAATTATTAGGAATAAACAATGTATGTGCACTCACAAGTGTGCGTTAATAGTTATTTTAAAATGGCTTTGAAAATGGCAAATCCAATCCAAATTTAGAGTTTGAACTATAAATGTAATTTTATATTCAGAATGCCTCGCACATCGTGATACTTACCATTGCATCGATAGCCAAGATTAGACCATATGATGTTCTCCTGGGAGAAGCAGAAAACACCCAGCCGCCCGCCTCTCATAGTGGTGTCTATCACAACTCCAGAATCTGCAACCAATGCTGTGCCCTCATACAACCTTAACCTGAACCGTGCATATAGAGAACCTAGTCACCCACTACAAAAAAAACATACTTATTTCATAACAAAAGGCATACTTGTGTGAGTCATCATTCCGAGAAACAACTTTCCCCTTGAGTTTGTTCTAGAAAAATCTCTTGTAAGCTTTAGAAAGTAAAATCAGATCAGACATAAAGAGCTCTCACCTTATGTAGCCCACCTGCGGGCGGTGACTGAGGTGCCAGCGATAGGATGTTCTATCTTTCCAACCCACATTTCTTGGGTCCTTCCAAAGCAACGTAACTTCCCCAGGTGTGTCACCTGTGTGCCAGAGGGCATTACGTAGATACTCACCAGGGCCTGTACTGGACTTCACTGCCTAGAAGTGTGAGGAAGAAGGAGAGAAATGTATGTATTTTGGCAAAACATATTAACTGTATGTACAGTGTTTTAGGTATTCAGAGCCTTAACCATTTTTTGTAAAACTCACTGTTAAAGTATTATTATGCAGGATGTGAATCTAAAAGACATATGCTGTATGGAAATGAAGCCTAAAGAAGCACTGCAAATAATTAAAGTAAAACAAATTTAGGCAAATATATTATGAGTGCTTGCTGTTGGTGTTAGTGAATGAGTAAAATACTTGGCCAGGCTTGAATTTGTTTCTGTGACTTTAAATTAGTAAATCACACTAAAGTCGGGCTACATAAGTGTTACTTGAATGACTTGAAGAATGAACAAAAATCATATCTGAAAACTGCTCTTCAAATTATTTCCTTATATACAGTAAAGTCATCTTAAATTCATTAATTTCGAGTTTTGTGCTTTGGGCCCAAACAGTATTTGATCAATTGTATGAACCCATTTTCTTTGACATTATGTAAAAAAACTAAAACTAAAAAAATATAATATATATATATGGTATCCCATTCTTTCTATAGGTTTACTTTGTTTTGTTTACTTATTCACGTCTCAGCTCACCTTAAGCTGTAGTCCAGGCTGCGCTGAGGCTTTGAAGGGTAAATTCTGCCAGTACGTCTGTTCTGTCTGTTTCCACATCACCACATAGAAGCTTGAAGAGTCCTGATAGCCAAAGATGAAGCCCACGTAATCATCATCAGTGATGGTGTTCACATGGAGCGTGCCCTCAAAATCAACACCATTAAACGCTGTGTAGCCTAAATAAAGAATGAAGTTAATGGGTAGTTGGCATGTCATGTGCAGCAGAGACATCAGTATCATGCAGTGTGGCATAGCCATAGCCTACTTAATCTAAATGTATTTTAAATAAAAAAACATTCTACTTCTGGTAAATTATTATTCATGCTGTTTAAATCCATATTCTGTGTTCCGGTCAAAACTGACCGATAAACTCTTTTTTTTTTTTCTGAAAACTGTAACTTATTTCACCCAGTCAGAATAAAATTCCATGACTTTGTTCACACAGGGCATCTGAATATCCAATTTTTTTTTTTGTTTAGATCATTTTCATAAAAGTTTATTGGTTTTATTTCACTTTGTTACACTTGTGGTGCTCCCAGTCTAAGTAACCGGCCATTGGAAATGAATGGATTAAGACTACAAAATACAGAAATATTACGTTTTCAGGAGCATACCAATTCTTTAGATGAGCACATATGTGGATGTGTTTGCACACACAATGTCCTTGGACATGTGCACACACACACACACACACAATGTGTGTTGAGGGCCCTTTTGTGCAACGTCTTTCCATGTACACTCTTTGAGGAATATTTCAAGATCTACTTATCATATTATGTTGTGTTTGGGCTCGTTTGAATCGAGATAGTCTGCTGTAAGTTACGTTATGTCATTGTCTATGTCAGGGGTACTCAATTAAAGTTTCAAGGAGTCCAGTCTTTATATTTCCTTCCCAGCAAAGGTCCGGAAAATAATAACTTGCACGGTGTCCGTAGTCAGTATGGCTTTGAAATGATAGTACAGCAATAGTACTTTGAAAAAAAAAAAAAAAAAAAATTTAAACAGTCAAAATAATCTCTTCAAAGCAGAGATGAGGACACTGGCCCAGAGACAATGCCAAAGCAGTGGGGTGTGAGGGAGTTCATTAGTCGAGGGCACTTGGATATTAATATAACAAGATAAGATCAACATTTGTTTTCAAGCTGGGTGACAGCATTCCAGTTTTTGTGTTCAAATATTTTTTCATTCTGAATTTGTTTTTTGTTTTTTTACATTCAGATACCTATGTATGGGACATAGGAGTACTTCTGACTGAGAAAAAGTTTATATAGCTCTGATCGCCCCTTAGTGCTTGTGGTGTTTATAGCTCCGTTGTTTTGACACACTGCTCACTAAAACAGTAGAAACGTTAAGATAGGACAACCGTTGTCATTACCGTTGTCGCCGTCCGGATGGAACCAAGCCGGGGTCCGGACTCGGACCATGATCAGCTAATTAGTGACCGCTGGTCTATGTTATATGTATGTTTCAGGAAGTAACAAGGAAACACGTGACAAAAAGATGCTCCTGTTTATTGTATTTGTGGGAATTTTATACACTGATACTCACTGCAGTTTGGCCTCAGAGTGAAACAGATTGGCTCATTGTATTTTACTAACTGAGACCTTTCCAATGATATATATATATAACACATGGCTATCTCATCTTATTTATGTTTTTACCAACTATGAATATAATTGTTGTGATAACAAATTTGCAAATGATAAGAACGAAACAGTTCTGATTTGTCAGCAAATTAAAAGGCATTATACCACGGGTCTGATGAATGCTTGATTCTGATTGGTTGACAGACGTTCTAAGGTGTGTAATTATTTTTCAAGTAAAGGCACCGCTATAAATTAGTTCCAGGTCTTGACCGCATAACGGTTCCATATCACTTTGCCAAATCATTTCAGTTATTTCAAAGA
The DNA here is from genome assembly GCF_019703515.2 of Myxocyprinus asiaticus. Taxonomy (NCBI): domain Eukaryota; kingdom Metazoa; phylum Chordata; class Actinopteri; order Cypriniformes; family Catostomidae; genus Myxocyprinus; species Myxocyprinus asiaticus. Next base: position 10,270,501 of record NC_059377.1, on the reverse strand, counting down.
ACCCTACAGGCTACCACAACAAAATAACCAGTTAAAACAAAGACATTGGTTAAAGTAAATCGGTTAAGAACGTCAAACAATATCTAAAATATCCTACATTTATTTCAATTTCAGTTAAAAAGAGCCCTTGCGCTCCCTCGTCTCCCCTGCACTTACACACACTCACACACACATACGCACACACACACACACTGAGAGACTCGTGTCGCGAACAACAAATAGAGCCGCACCCCTGCGACTTGATCAATACAACAATTTCTATTATCCGAAATAACTTTTAATGTTTAAATATATTTCGCCCAAATCAGTCTCACATAGCTATACACACACACACACACACACACACACACACACACAAACAGAAAAGCAGCGCATCCTCCGTTGCTAGTTCTAAAGTGATGTTTTCGAACTAGCAACGAAGGCTTGAGCTGTATCAAAGCTAGATAAACTTGATCAATACAACAGTTTCTATATTATCTGAAATATCTGTGGGAAACACCCTTGCGCTCCCCCTCTCACACACACACACCCACACTCGTGGACACACATTAAACACGTAACGCACACACTTAAGGCCCAAACATACTCATGAGAGAAAAACAGAGTCGTCATGTTAGCGCACTCCTGCATCTCAGTGGGGATGAAAAAAGTTGTTAAGGTTTATAACGGATATATGGCGACACATCTTGGCGATTTTGAAGCGATGTTACTTCTGACATGTGCTGCAACAAAAAAGGTAATCCCAGAAGCGAGATATCTAATTTTCTGAGTTTCTCTCTTTCAATCCCTCAAATATAAACTCACACACACATGCACAAACGCACTACCTTATTACTCATGTAAGTGCTCCAGTAAAGCAGTGCAAGCCTCATTATCCTCCGTTGCTATTTCTAACGTGACGTTTTCGAATTAGCAACGAAGGCTTGAGCTGTATTAAAGTAAGACGCTGAATCTGTGGCGGAAGAAAATTTTAAGAGCGTTTTAGGGACGAAAACCAGAAAAAATCCCTGAACGATGTCTTAAGGTGTGGTAACTGTGGTATAAGTGGAATAATTGACTCCGGCCCGTTGAATTATTTAAAAATAACGCACACCCGAGGTGCAACGGTCTGCATTACCACCTAAGGTGTGAATTATTTTTCAACAATTCTACGGTCCGTAGTCAAATTATTCCTTACTTATTTAAGAATGGGTAGGATCAGTTATATGCATTGTAAATTCCAAATTCTAGGCTTTAAAATGACACCTATTTTGTTTAGATCAAGAGTGGTTATTAATTAATTACATAATTATTATTTATTTTAATTTTTTTCTGCAGGGAGTGCCCCCCACTAGCTCGGTATGAGCTCAGTTCATTGAATCCTTCTATCAATATATATATATATATATATATATATAATATATATATATATATATATTGTTTTTTTTTTTTTTTTTTTTTTAAATGTTCAAAAAATCTTAATTACCAAAAAAAAAAAAAAATACAAAAAAAAAAAAAATGACAAAAAGATCTAATACAATATCTTGGGATAATAGATGCAATATGAGAGATTTGTTAACAATCTTAGTGGGCCGGGTGGTCATTTTCAACTGGGAACACAAAACAAGCGTTAATGACATAAATATAATAATTGTACTTTTATTCATTCATTTGTAACACAGCAGAACCATATAAACTTAAGTACAAGTACAAGCTAGAAGGTGATAAAAAAATGGTGAACAAAACTAGGCCAGTCACAGCACCTAATAACTACACTTGCTTTTATACATTCAGATACATTTTAATATTAAATCTTGATGTTGACTAAATACATGTCTATTAATCTGTTGTTTATGTTGATGTAGATATCAAGCATGGTAAATTTAAGTACATACCCACAGCCAAACCAGGGTCACTGTTCATGGTCTGCACAATCTCCATTCCCTACAAAAACCACCAGAAGTTTTGCTTTATATTACTTCACAGTCTTTTGACTTTGAGCAACAGCTTTGTAAGGGCTAAAAGACAAAAACACAGAACTGAAACACTGCATTATTGAAAAAGATGCAAATGACTGCTTAATGATCACCTGATTTAGTACCACCCAGTTGGGGTCGATCTGAGCATCTCCCTCTGGGTCGAGAATGACCGTCTGGAATGCCCTGAAGTCTGTCATCGTGACCTCTGCACTTTCAGGACATGCATCCAACAAATCATTTACCTTATCGTTGTCAAAGTCTGTCTCACACACGTCACCAACTCCACTGGCTGATGAGAGAGAGGGTAAACAAATATGATCATTCACAGACTGGGATGTTTAAAAAAATAATATCATGTGATTATTTAAAAAAAATGCATTTTCAATCCAGTTGTGTCAAACTTATTAACTCTCATTAACACTTAATTAACAGCCCAATTAAATAATGACTCAAGACAAATTTGCCAAAAATTATGGTTGTAATTACATAGTGCACACAGTATACATAAGTTATACTGCAGAAATCGTAATTAAGAATCAGACCATCAGAGTCTTTCTGACTGGGGTTGGGAATAAGTCTGCAGTTATCCGGGCCGGGAGGAAGGATGTCTGGAATTCCATCGTTATCATCATCATCATCACATTCGTCCCCGATGCCATCATTATCTGAGTCCAGCTGAGAACTGTTGGGCACTTCAGGGCAGTTATCCCTTGAGTCTTGATAACCATCACCATCCCTAAACACAGAGAATCATTTCCACTACAACTACATACACTGAATGCAAAGCACACTTTCTGATGAATAAATCTCACAACAAAAGTCATAAAAGCGCAACTGAATTGCATAAGCATGTAACTGACTTCAACCAAATATTGCACCAAACACTTTAGGAAGACAGTCTATAGTAAAAAAATATATATAATTTTACCTGTTTATACTGTTTTAAGGTAAAATAAGCATTTGCTTATACTTTTGCCATAAGCAAACTTACATATCCTTGTTTGTATCACATACATCTCCCACCAAGTCATTGTCCATATCCGACTGCAAAAAAGCAAACAAAATGAAAATGTCGTTATTGCTTTGCACACATAAATCAGTCTCCACCAGAGTTCACAAATCTCATTAACCTCGTGCAACTCCACGTACACATGCGTGGACATTGTATTTTGCCTTTGCTGTAAACAACGCATAATTTAAATAAATTTAAACCACTGATCTCAGTTCAGGAAACTTTGGGCTGTCAGTAAAGTGTTAAACTTTCGACGCATGGAGTCATGTGACAAAACAACATGGCACCGACCACAGCAGAGTTTATTGAGAAACACCAACAAAACTACATCTGGTAAGAAACCTAATTAAATTTTTACATTGAAACCTGTTTGAGTCAAAAGATTAGAGTCTCTAGTTTCATCCAATACCCCATTTTGAAAATCTGAGCGATTTATCGTGAAACGCCACGATGCTAAACACAATGTACTCTAATGTGTACTTGATTGCATTTTTTCCTTAAAAATCCTATATTTACTGTGCATTATCACAATGACAATCAATGGGTTCATTCAAAAGCTGAAAAATTTTGCTTTCAGAGGCTTTATGAAATTAAGGTGCATTTCGAACTGTTCTGAGACCAGTGCAGACAGACAGCACACTGGAGGTTAAGTCATTCACTAAATAGGGAGCAAGGGAGCATCCTATAGCTCTCTATGCAGCTATAATCTGACCAAAAGTTCAGTTTCAGGCTTCAGATGATGTTTGGACCACTCAACATGTTTAGCAGACATGGAACTATGGTAATCAGTACACAGATTCAGAATTTATAATTTATAATTTTATTTCAACATGCTTGGCAGTTATTGGATTATGCTGGCCATACATTTTAATCAGAATTTATTATGTTAATTTTTGATGTAATGTCTGTAACGTCTCGAAAACATGAATAACCAACACACCTGGAAACATAATAGCGGGGGCCTGGGTAGCTCAGCGAATATTGACGCTGACTACCACCCCTGGAGTCGTGAGTTCGAATCCAGGTCTCCTAAGCAACCAAATTGGCCTGGTTGCTAGGGAGGGTAGAGTCACATGGGGTAATGTGATTGCTCCTCGTGGTTGCTATAATGTGGTTCTCGCTCTCGGCGGGGCGTGTGGTGAGTTGTGCATGGATGCCGCGGATAATAGCGTGGGCCTCCACATGTGCTACATCTCCGTGGTAATGCGCTCAACAAGCCACGTGATAAGATGCACGGATTGACAGTCTCAGACGCGGAGGCAACTGAGATTCGACCTCCGCCACCTGCATTGAGGCAAGTCACTATGCCACCACGAGGGCTTAGAGTGCATTGGGAATTGGGCATGCCAAATTGGGGGAAAAGGGGAGAAAAAAGAAAGAACAAAAAAAAGAAAATCTGACCTGAAGTTTCATAACTTAGTCCCGCTGTCTACATTTGTTGACATCACTTTTTGGGAAAACTATTTGCTCTAGAAAAAAATATATCTTATTTTTTGTGCATGTTTTTTTTTATTTTTTATTACTTAATTTAAGAGTACATGACTGTATGGAAAAAGAGAAGGTGACAAATCATTAGCACAATAAGAATTTTACTGGATAAAAGTGTTACATTTAAATACAAAGACTTTAGACGTGTTGCACTAGGATGTCATTGACGACAAATGCAATCGGTTCTTGTGTGTGTTGTCACTGAACATGGAATGCAAGTTTGAATATGTGGAATGGAGAAAGAGTTTTTAAAACTGCAGCAAAAGTGAATATTTTCTGTTAATAATGACTTGTTGGTGCCTCACACAAAACTATCATATGGCTACTGAAGATGTGAAATATAGCACACAAAACATATGGACTATTATTATGGTACTTCTACAGTGGGTTTTTTGTGCTATTTGGAGCTTGACAGCAGTGATTGCTGTCACTACAACAAAGGATGAACTGTCATTTTATAGAAAAGAGGAGAAAAACTAAAAGCATACGTGTTTTGAGTGTGAGTAAGTAATGATAGAATTTCATTTTTTGGGTAACCATCCCTCTAAATTCTTGCTGTATAAATGCCACCAGAAACATTTATACAGTATATCAGAATGTCCCTTGCACACTTTAAATTACATTTGTCATTAGATTATTACATTTGTCATTAGATTACTCCCTTTGCCTTACCTGCAATAGGTCATTGACTTCAGGACAGCTGTCACACGCGTCCCCCACACCGTCACCGTCTCGGTCTGTCTGCATGGGGTTGGGCCTCTTAGGACAGTTATCCAACTCATTAGGGATACCTGTAAAGAGATACAGTAGTGAGAACAGAGAATGTGGTACAATGCTGTAAAACCACAAAACAGTTAAAGGTGTGTTTACTGTACCATCTCCATCAATATCAGTGTCACAGATGTCTCCCTTGCCGTTGTTATCAGTATCAAGCTGATCTCCATTGGGAACGTTGGGGCAGTTATCACAAGCATCACCATACGAGTCTGTGTCTGAGTTCTGCTGGTCCTTATTAGGCACTAGACGACAATTGTCCTGAATAAAAACATAATTAAAATAACTTGTAAATTGGGTGTGAATACATCAGCCCATATAAAACCAATGTGATATCCAATGATTATTAATTTATATTAGTATTTTGTTGTTTAATCATTGTTCATCACAGAAACCTCAACATTTTTAATTCCATCTCCATCTGCATCCTCATCACACTGATCACCAATCCCATCTCCATCAGTGTCTTCTTGTCCAGAGTTTGGGGTATTCACACAGTTATCCTGCACAGGGATATTCAGATTATTTATATGCATGTTATATAGCAGAAATATACTGAAAAATCAAAACAAAGATCAAAGTATACAGTATAATTTTTTCCCCTTCGATTTAGTCCTGGACATAAACAACATTTTAGGATTTTGACAAATTTAAAGGGGGAAAAAACAAACAAATAAACAGACGTTTTGTGGGGGGCCTGGGTAGCTCAATGAGTACTGACGCTGACTACCACCCCTGGAGTCATGAGTTCGAATCCAGGTTGTGCTGAGTGACTCCAGCCAGGTCTCCTAAGAAACCAAATTGGCCCAGTTGCTAGGGAGGGTAGAGTCACATGGGGTAACCTCCTCGTGGTCACGATTAGTGGTTCTCGCTCTCAATGGGACACGTGGTAAGTTGTGCGTGGATCGTGGAGAGTAGCATGAGCCTCCACATGCTGTGAGTCTCCACAGTGTCATGCACAGTTAGCCATGTGATAAGATGCGCGGATTGACTGTCTCAGAAGCGGAAGCAACTGAGACTTGTCCTCCACCACCCGGATTGAGGTGAGTAACCGCACCACCACAAGGACCTAGTAAGTAGTGGGAATTGAGCATTCCAAAATTGGGGAGAAAAGGGGATTTAAAAAAAATATTAAAAAAACAGACGTTTCGTAAAATGAAAAATTTATTTTTCAAATACTAAATATTTAACTTTTCACTTTAAATTGTTTATACAATTTGTAATTAAAAATGTTGTATTAAATCAGGTTTTTTTCACAACTGGTCTCAGACTTTTGGACCCTATTGTATATGTTTTGCTTTGGGATAATATACATTGATTATGTAAGCAGAAAACCCTATTCGGAGGGTTGTAAAGGTTAAATAGGACACAATATGTTTGTGGAGTGAGTATTCACCACTCTACAGTGTTTGTCGTTGTCAATGCATGGAAGAGGTTCATCAGGGTAGCCATCAATGTCCGAGTCTGGACCACAGACATTCCCATTACCTGCCCATCCAACATTACACTGCAAGACACAAAAAAGGATCAGGCACTGGGCAAATCTGGGTTGTTCTTGATATATTTTTAAAAGAAGCAAAGATCTGATCAGAAACATCAGATCAGAATCTGTAGATAAAAAAGTTGTGGAGTCAACATTTTCAAGTAGGAAATGATCTGATTTTAATATGGAAATTAGTTTTTCTCTGTAGAATGAGTCAGTATCTAACCACACATAAAATGTCACCGTTGCGGCCCATGAGACAGTGTGCGTTCACATCGCATGGGTTATAGCCCAGAGTAGCACACGTCTGCCTTGCAAAACAGCCTACAGTCTGATTACCCAAAAATCCTGCTTTGCACTGGCCACACTTGAAAGATCCCTATGAAGAGAAAATGGTAGTATTAACGGTGGTTGATGAATTTGGTAGTTGTACTGTAAGTCTGCCTTTTCACACTTATGGCCACTTTGGTTAAGTAGATAGTATACCCAAAAATGAAAATTCTGTCCTCATTTACCACATAGAACATAAAAGGAGATGTTAGGCAGAATGTTAGCCTCAGTCAACATTTACTTTCAAGGCATCTTTTTTTTCATATGATGAAAGTAAATTGTATCCATGGAGGAAAGGAGTCATACAGGTTTGGAACAACATGAGTAAATCATGAAAGAATTGTAATTTTTTGGGTGAACTGTGCCTTTAACTGAATTGTTCACCAAAAAAAAAAAAAAGATAATTCTCTCATTGTTTACACTCTAATGCTGTCTTAAATTCATACAGTATGAGTTTCTTTCTTCTACAGAACACAAACCAAGATATTATGATGGAGATATGATGCTTTTATATCCATACAATGCAAGTCAATGGGGTCCAACACTTCCTAGCTCCGAAAAGGACATAAAGGCAGCATAAAGGTAATCCGTACGACTCAAGTGGTTTAAGCGATCTGTACACGTGCTCTGACATGTGTCAAGTTTCAGATCGTGATCGCTCCTAGGAGAGTGGAGATGGGAAGATTTATAGTAACCTAAAACTGATCCTATTGCTTCAGAAGACATGGATCAAACCACTCAAGTCTTATGGATTACCTTTATGCTGCCTTTATTTTCTAGTGCATTGACTTGCATTGTATGGGTATATTATCACATCACATCTCCATCAAACTATCTTCATTTGTGTTCCACAGAAGAAAGAGTGTCATACGAGTTTGAGATTTTATTATTTTTTTTAGGCTTGAGAGAATTTTATGAGAGAATTATAATTTTTGGGTGAACTATTCCTAAAATTGGCTATTCAGGTGTTAACGTTTTCTATGTCAGAACAAATGTTGATTTTGAAATGTTACTCACCACTGTATTGATACAGACTGAGTTGGGCACACAGGCACTGGAGTGATCAGCACACTCATCAATGTCGAAACACTCCTGAAACGTAGCACAATTAAACAACATTCACACACTGGCGTGGTTTGATGTGGTTGGCTGCAGACTCTCAAAAACAAGCTTGATGCTCTGATGGTATGACAATTCCTTATTACGTAACGTACTGTATGTATGTGTAAGGGGGCATGATTAATTGTATTAATTTTTAATGTATGTGCAAATGTATGTGTTAAAATTGACAGCCATAAAACAACTTTGTTCTGTCTGATAAAAAATGTCTCCCCTTGTGTGAATAGGGCCATAGAAATGCATTGCTTTAATTTAAAGTCTTGTTTGCTGTGAATGTTCACAGATACATTTGTGTGAATATGCATTAAATTTACATTATGGTTTAGTACTCCTCATTATTTTTCTGTTTGTATTTGGATTTTAACACTTTTTTACCTGCTTGTGGCTTTTTGCAAACTCAAAACCGACCCCACTGAGTGTTGGACCAGTGAATCCAGAGGGACAGGGCTTACAGGTGAAGCCTTTAGCCGTGTTCACACACAACGTTGCAGAGAAGCACGGCTGAGCAGCACACTATGAGAAAGAGAGATATTGTTGAGAGAAAATGAGGCAAAAGAAGAACTCATGTCATAACTGCATAAAAAACACTACATGTTTTTATTTTCTGCTGAAAAAAACTGTAATGTTAATGTTGATATTAATAATAGAACATCTTATTCAACGCACGTCTAAAGACTCAGTCATATTCACTAGTGCCCGACTGATATATCAGTTAGCCAGCTATAGTTTGTCAGTGCAGTCAGTAATGTAGCAGATTTAAAGGTAAACATCAGAGCATCTTTTTGCAGCTCAGTAGACAACGGTGCGGTGGTGGATTGTGTCTGTTGAGTGTTGATTTCACGCTAGCGTTGTTACCTAGTTGGTGAGACGCAATGCTGGTCCATCTTTTACTCTCCGTGACAATGAGCTTATAGCTAACTAGCTAATCATGTAGCTACATTCATTGCTTGTCAGTTGAGTGGAAGCTAATGTGTAAACATGTATTCACCCAACTGTTTTGTTCAGGATTCGCAGTTTGGTACCCCCTTCAACCGAACAATTCCAGTCGTTGCATTTATAAAATGTAATATTTAAAAGTCTGGTTTTCCACCGTTGAAAGTTTCCCCTGAACTTGTATAGCAGAATACGGTGTAACATCGCTGCTGCTGCTGTTATTCTCTTGTCTCGGCAGGTGTAAATGCTTCTTGTTTTACAACCTGCCAATAACTGACTGGCAGTATTAAAATAGTCAGCATTTCACTGATAGTAAACAGTACTACTGATGTTTATTTAGCTATTTATTTTATTTTTATTTATTCTTTATTTTAATGGTCATCATTTTGATACTAAACAGTACTGATGTTTATTTAGCTATTTATTTTATTTTTATTTATTCTTTATTTTAATGGTCAGCATTTGACTGATACTAAACAGTACTGATGTTTATTTAGCTATTTATTTTATTTTTATTTATTCTTTATTTTAATGGTCAGCCACTGACTGATACTAAACAGTACTGATGATAATTAAGCTATTTATTTTATTTTTAATTATTCTTTATTTTAATGGACAGCATTTGACTGATACTAAATACTGATGTTTATTTAGCTATTCATTTTATTTTTATTTATTGTTTATTTAAATGGTCAGCATTTGACTGATATTAAAAACTGATGTACCTCATCAATGTCCTGGCAGTGTGTTCCATTGCCAGTCATGCCATTAGGACAGGGGCCACACTGATACCCTGGGTACATCATGCTCTCCATGCAGGCTACACCACTATAGCAGGGGTTAGGCTGACAGCGTGACTGAGGCTCATGGAACCCTGACAAACATTGAGAGAGAGAGAGAGAGAGAGAGAGAGAGAGAGAGAGAGAGCTATAGTACAAACAGAGCTAACATGTTAAGGGGTTAACCCCTTAAACTCTGGTGATCTCATTTTTCAGAAAAAAACCCAAATATATATAAAAAGTCTCCAATTATTCATTAAAAAATATTGTATGTGTTTATACTCTTATGATAAACAGCCATCCATCTATCTATCCAGTCGCTTGTCCTATGTAGGGTCACGGGTAGTGCTGGAGCCTATCCCAGCTGTCTCAGGCCCGAAGGCAGGGAAACACCCTAGACAGGTGGACAGTCCATCACAGGGCTAACACACAGACATACACATTCACACTCTCACTCTCACCTATGGGCAATTTACAGTTTCCAATTAACTGACCTTTCATTTTTTTTGTCCTAACTTTGTAAGCATATAATTCTGGTTCTGTTCACTCCAGTCTCACTTTGAAAAGTCTTATTTCATTTCACTAGATGGCAGCAAGCCTTAGAATTTCTTTTTTTCCTCTATCACCTTCCATCACAACATACACATCTGAAATGTAGGTGGCACTCTAACGTATTTAGCCCTCACAGATGTGCTCCTCCATAGACATTCAGTCTAATTTTCAGTTCATGCACCACCCTCATTATTTCATTGAATATCGCGGCCTCTGTGTGGACTAGAAGCTCAATATTTATGCGTCGATCGGCAGCAGTGATCAACGCATAAAAGAGACGTTTGTCAACTTTACAAAATCATATTTCACTTTGTGATTATTTTGAAAATCTTACGAACCGTGATATTAGGGCAAACAAACAAACAAACTATATAGTCACATTCCTGAGAATGAGAGCTTTCATTTGATATATGATATGTCCATTTAGGTGCCATGTGAAAGACTTTAATATTCATATTAATATTTCGACTCCGTTACCTCTGGGGGCACTAATTTGCGACACAAATGTTTTCAAGCCTTATTTTGTTATTTGATGTAAAATAAATGCAGAAGGGATGGATATCTCTGAAAAGTCCAGATTCTAAGCTTTCAAATGATACCTCATATGCCTGACTTATGTATACAGGGACATTAACGTTTTAAGCGTAAACTTTTTCGCGATATGGTGCCCCCTTTGGACCCTCCATACCATGACAATTTTTATAGATGCATTTAAAAACATTATCTGTCATCATCCTTCTTTGTTCATTCTCTTTCCTCATCACTCACCACACACTTGGCATTCCAGGATGGTGTTCCTGATGAGAGACATCTCTTTAGTCTGGAAACATAAAAAAGAATAATAATATAATCAACGGGACAGTTCACCCTAAATGAAAATTCTGTCATCATCTAAATCCAAACCCGTATCACTTTCTTTCTTATGTGAAACACAAAAATGGGATGTTAGGCAAAATGTTAAACTCAGTCCCCATTCACTTTCATTGCATGGAATAAGTTTCACTGCCTAACATCTCTTGTGTTCCATTAAAGACATCAATTCACATGGGATTGAAACGACACAAGGATGAGTAAATAAAGACAGAATTTTCAGTTCTGGGAGGAAATCCCCATGTCCTTCAGGAATAAAGGGTATTCAAAATTATATTTATGATGATACATTGATTGATTCACTCAGTCATTCATTTACTTGTAAGTCTGTGTGTTCCTTCATTTAACCTCATTCATATGCTGTTTCTCTGTTACCTGTTCTCTGATATCCTCTCTCAGCTCTCCCATGATCTGGTTAAAGATGATGAGCTGGCCAATCAGAGCTTTGGTGTGATCACCTGACCATATGAGAGGGTGTGTGATTATGACAGAGCAGCATTACAAGCATGATGATAAAAATTCATATTACATTCAGATATGATTTGATAATCTTTGTTAGTATTTACCTAGTATGGCGTTAATGTCACTGGCTACTGTAAAGACACAACAGTCACAAGTTAACATATTTTATGAGAATTTTACTAGTTCTGATAAAAGGAGAAATAAAAACAAAGAAACAATTTCAACATCTCAAGATTCTCATAATTTTTAAAGGTTTGAACTGTTTAAAGGAATATTCCACAGAAAATATTTTCAACCCCTTTTTTTCAAATATGGAAATGAATTATTTTGCACTGCCACAAGAGGGCAATATGATAACATTATAACAGCTATGTACAGAATGGAATACAAGCCTACATGCTTAGTGCATACTGCGCAGTTAACACAGTATAGTGCTTATTATTTTGCTGTGAAACAATATGCAACATTAAAAATGTATACAGTAGTATGCAACACAGTTGTCACATTACCTCATTATGTGCATGTTAATTGCAGAGAATGGTCTCCAATTATCATATTTGCAATAAATACATTATTGTTATTTTGCCTTTTTAATCCAATTTTGTATAAAATGTGTGAACTGTTGGCAGTCCAATCAAATAATGAACCAAAAATGAGGCTGATATTACTTCTGGTTCATTCATCACACACAAAAATGAAAGGTCGTGTAGGACATGTCTAGTGTGCTCTCTTGTATACGGCACATTTTGCCAAATGTAGTACATAATTCAGGTATTCCATGAATACAGAAAATTAGCATACTATTCACAGTATGCATACTACATACTGCAGAAATAGTAAGAGTAGTATAAAAGCATGCTATTCTGAACAAAGTCAAAGTTCGGTAACACTTTACAATAAGGTTCCATTTGTTAACATTAGTTAACAACATTAGTTAAAATTAACTAACAATGAACAATACTTATTAAGCATTTATTAATCTTAGTTCATATAAATTTCATCATATAGTAATACATTTTTAAAATCAAAAGTTGCATATGTTAACATTAGCTATTGCAGTATGAACAATGAACAATTTTATTTTTATGAACTAACATTAACAAAGATTACTAAATGATGTAAAATATATATATATTGTTAATTGTTTGTTTATGATACATGATGCATTAACTAATGTTAACGAATGGAACCTTATTGTAAAGTGTAACCCAAAGTTCCTCTGATGCTTTATTACCAGTGAGAACAGTCATTACCGGCATTATTTATTGCTGAATCTCCTTGGAATGGACAGTGAATAAGAAGGCCAGCTGTAGCCAGAGAGCCGCCAAGAGCCACCTTAACAGACTCTACTGAGCCCTAAAATATTTAATAAACAGTTACAGTTTTATTTTGCACATGCACACACTTACTCTAACGCATTTACACTCTTTTTTACAGTGAAAATATTTTCACAAAAAAAAATTCTCTATCTAAAGTCTACACAAGACATTTTTCCAGGTTTTACTGTTCAGCATGCAGAATTTAATTTGTGTGCACACAGGCAAATGAACAGCTATCACTCAAATATAGCACAGCAGATACCAAGTCTGGTGTTCAGCCAGGTCTCAATGCAAACTGCAGTCAACCAAAGATGTTTGCATAAATTTACATATGTACATATGAAGAATGTTAAACTACAAATGTAATTGACACTTGTCCCTGCAAGAGTTGCTGCCGCAATACTAAGGTGTTAGGGTTGCCAACCATCCGGTATATTACGGAATTGTCCCGTATTTAAAGGAACAAAACTGCATTCTGTATGAATTTCATACAGGGCACCATTTGTCCAGTATTTTGCCATCTCACACCCAAACTGCTGAGAATGTTTCACAAACTGGGAGAAACGGACGTTATTGTGTAAGATATTGGCTGTGGAAACCACACTTGACAGAAGCGGAAGGGAGAAAGATCAGTGACAATCAGCACATACTTTCTGTGAGAAGTATAGTAGGAGAATTTTGTAAAACATTTAGTATTCCAGTGCATGATAGTTGTTTCTCACCATTGTGATCCAAAACAAATAAAGGTTTCATTAAAACGCTTAATGTGATTTTCTTACATTTCCCTTGTGATAAACACTATTTACTGCCAAAACAACGACACTGTAATTCAAGGTGAAATACACTATTTTAATGCGTTGTTGCTTAAAACAGGACTTGTACTAAGACATTGGCCCTGGAAGTGATATATACTATTTTGTAACACTTTAGTCATATACTGTCTACATACTGATGACCCCAATTTTAAAAGGAAAGCCATTTCTTTGAGTTTTAAAAAATATTATCTTTCTCCATTGATTACAGCTTTGTACTTTTAGCAAAAAGTGTTTATTAAAAGTGAAGATTTATCAAAATGTGGTTCCTGGTCATTGTATTACAGCAGTTTTAGGGGCTGTTAATTTTGAACGCGTCCTGTCTCGCACAGGAGCCCCACTGAATAAAAATGTCCCGCATTTAGAGCTGGTATGTCCTGTATTGGCTGGTAGAAAGTTGGCAACCCTAGGTGTTGTGGGTAGTTGCCAGGGTGTTGCTATGCGGTTGCTGAGGTGTTCTGAGTGGTTCTTAGCATGGTACTGTGAGGTTGCTAGGGCATTGCTATGTTGTTGCCTCTCCTCAATAAGCTATTCGATTTGAGGTATCATTCATGTATGTAGCACAAACTGTGCAGGATATTGTTAAAACCCCTAACTCAAAGGATGAGCAACAGTAATAGTAATGCTTGCCATAGCAAACACCACTATTATGGACTAATAAGTGCATTATTTTCAAAAGATAATTAAAGTTTGCTCTTAGTATACAATTTACTACATGCATTTGTGGAGAAATGGAATGCTTTTCCACATATTTGACATTTTTGGTGGAAATTTGAACTGACTGCAAAATGCACAAAAAGAAAATATTAATTTGTTCTTGACGTAAATGAATCACCTGTATCCTGGCATAAGATTTATGTCCAGTGCGAACATCCACCAATTCTGCCTCTGATGGAAGCCCGGCAAATGAGGGAAGACCCTGAGCAGAATCGACCAACCGGCAGTTTGCGTACAGTTCTAGGTTCATGTGACTCCGTTTAAGTCCGCCCACTCTGAGTATAAGTGACTGGGTGCGTCCTTCAGCAAGAACAGGATTTTGTAAATTGACAGCATGGGCTTTCCCATCTGAGCGTAAGTATCGCACCAGTACTGAAAAGGACAGAAGGGAGTATTAAGCTTTCAAAAGACAGATCACACAAATTAAAAGACTCATTAGACCTACAGCGTTTTTGTCGCTGAAGGTCACAGAGTGGCTGTATTGTTGTTTGAAGTGGGTGTTCTTACTGCTGGTTGCCCTAATGTTATTCATTGAAAATAAATGTCTTACGGTCACTTTGTTGCTGCAAATCACAGTCTGTGTGAACCCTTTAAGCAACCAAAAGTGCTAACAAAAACTACTGATTACTAAGGGGAAATGACCAGACTGATCTCACTGTTAATTCTGAAACAGTAGGTTGAAATTTTTTGAGCAAAACTCGCTTTGCTTTCAAAAATCAAAGCACTACCCCCAGTGGCTGAAGCGGGAAGTGTTTTTGAACGTAGGGGCCTGTGTGAGCTCCAGTTTCTGGGTGAAATGCCCACAGAGAGGCACCAAAAGCGAGTTGTATAGCGAGTAGCGAGGATGAAATACAGTGAAGAGGAATGCATGTTTTATTAACTCTATCCTCAATCCAAACCCTATCTCTAAACCTAACCGTCAGTGGTGTAAAAATGTAAGTCGACTTCCCGTGTGATCATTGACATATGGAGGAATGTCTGTAAATGTATAAAATGACTCTTACATTTATTGATCTTGCCTATGACAGAAATCTCCAGGTACTTCTTGTTGTCCTCCTTGTCATAGAGGCCGAATAAAACGCCACCTAATTTGGGTGGCAGCATGAAGGTGGAGGTGATGTACAGATCTCCTACTGTCTGCAGAGCTCCAGCAAGATTCTCTATAGCAGCAGCTGTCTGACGAGCATCATGTAGCCCCAACATATTAATCACTGAGAGAGAGAGAGAGAGAGAGAGAGAGACAGATAGATAGATAGATAGATAGATAGATAGATAGATAGATAGATAAAGAGAGAGAGAGTATTACAAGAGATAACGAGATTAATCTGAATTATTTTATTGCGGTTTTATACATCAATAAAACAAGAACAGTTGCCTAAACTGTCATCTTCAGTTTAGTCCTCTTAATAAACAAAACTGTTATTCAAATTTAGATTGTATAACTCATACACAGACACTAGCTATGACTTTGTCTGTGATTGATTACTATGCTCAAGCACTGCACAAATACACGTTAAATCGAAAATAAAACCAGATTTTGACACAACATGAGTAGATCTACATGGACTGCTATAATTGACACTTTTCATGATTAGTTTGTGGCAGCTGTAATTGAAATCGTTATTATTTATTTGATTAATTGTGCAGCCATAACTGGCACACATTGTCGCTTATCATATTAGTTTACATGATATTTAGTGGCAGATGAATATGAAATGGATGAGACCACAACAATAGACTGGCATGCAACAAAGTGGTGGTCCATTCAAATAATGGTGAAGTTGTCTCTGCAAAAGGTTCCAACAACTTCCAAGGAATAGTGGAAAATGTGTGCAGACATTGTGGTCTGAATTTTTGTTATCCAAAAGTACCAACTATTTTGCAGAGATAACTCTGAATATACAATGCAGAATATACAGTTGTTTAATTTGCTACAATGAACCCTGCAAATCTAGCAAATCGATCTTGTGGTGAAGTGCTCAGTGTTTCAGGCTGATCATTTGCAAACAAAACCTGTTTCCTGGTGGATTGATAAAAACTGTGCACCTTGGTTCCCAGAAGTTGGGAAGCAGCCATCAAGTTGGAACATACTCTTTTCAAAAGTTGTTGTTTTTTTTTGTTTGTTTTTTTTTGCAACATGCATCAGATGGTATTTGGGTGTGCAAACTGTAAGCAATTCTCTCAAAGGCGGAGACAAATTTTGGCAAATTGCCACATGAAATTACACATTGGTCAAAATGGCCAATATGAATCAGTCTTGAACATATAGTGCAAGTCTAAGATCAGACAAACTTACCTATCCTTAGAGTTACCCTTTTTTTCTTGCTGAATCCTACTGTTCGTTAGGTTGCATCTGTTCTGGAGGAACAACCAAAGACCTACATAAGACAATATCTTGAGATAGCTAATGCTGGCTTCTTGGAGCAGTCAACTCAAAAGAGTGTCCGTGAAGCGGCTGAAGTGTCCGTACCACTCTCTGTAAATATCAGCCTTCAAAGATTTAAGCCTCTTCTTTTTGTCCTCGAGGTGTGCATGAAAGGCACCATGGGGATCACCTGGGGAGTCTGGCACATGGAAAATATTGCAAACTCTCACTGGAAGGTGGTGTTTGCCAGAAGAGAAGTTGTGCCACCATTGTGTTAATCATACTACATGTCAGGGAAACCAGAGCACATTGAGATGATCCACTGTAGCCTGTATTTCTGCAAGGAGCTCGTCCCTGGATTTTCCTCAGACAACACGTCACTCAGTCAGGTACACAGCTTGACATGTTTGAAACAAAGAGTTCAAACTGTGGAGGCTTGGGCAGGATAACTCTTGTTGACTTCATGAAAAACAGCATGGGCCAAAAGGCCAAGTCGTAGTGTGAACAACCCTGTGCTTTTAACATAACTTCATTTAAGATTGTTTTCATTTTTGAAGGAAAATCGTATTATCTATCTTATACATTTCACTTTGTAGATACAGCGAGTCTAATAAGCCCACTATTTCTCTCATATCTTACTACAAATTAAAATATTGGAGAGAAAAAGTCAACATTAATGCAATATTTACTTTAAGACGTAGAAGAGACACCAAGCAAATGCTTTGCACATCACCCTCTTCCTTAAACACACAATTAATCTCTCTAACTCACAGATGTTCATTCTCTTTCATTCCTCTAACTATGCCATGATGGATTTCCAGTGTACTATGTGGACTGTTTTCTCTGGTTCATATTATTATAATGAATCAAAACATCACCTGTTTTATGAATCTACTTTGTCCTTCACTGCCTGCTGCAGAAATGACGTGTGTGAATAGCTCCATCCCCTTGAGACACACCATTTTTAATGCTGCTACCAGCAAGCTACCGCAGTTATTCTTTTGAGACTCCACAATTAGTCTATGTGCTAACTCTGTAGTGTTGCTGTATTATTTATGTGTCATCTTGTTATCTGGTGTTTCAGTCATGTATAAATAGTAATATTTAAAATTGTATTCCCTTCAATGGAAAATAATGTGTAAACACTGCTTCGGGTCCTTCCTTTAAACCACCGGACTTATTATTCTGCAGAGACCAACATTGTTTCTCATAACCCTGAATTTAAAATGAGAGAATAAATATATATAGATGGATGTTTTAATGAGCAAAACATACCTACCTAACCTAAAACTTTAACCTAACCAATAGTGTTCAAAAAGATAAATGAGAGGTGAACAAATCAGACATCCTTACCCTAAACCTTACCGATAGTATTTTAAAAGCAAATTCAACAAGAAAAGCACATTTACTGAAGCTACCACATAATTTTGTGTCTCTTCTATGGCACTTTTGCTTCATTTTCACTTTCGTGTCAAGCGTCTTTTTGTCAGGGCTCTAGGCACGCTCTCCGAGTCCAAAATCCAACACTGTATCAGGTGAGCTACTGTGGAATTTAATCATGTTGGAATACGTGTGTAAATGTAGGTGGGCCTGTTATACAAGCGTTAAAATTTATTGTTTTTAAAATGATGCATTAGAGTAAAAGTGTTCCAATATCATAACATTGCAGGGTGTGAATAACAGAGCGAAAAATAAGTGTCTATAATGTCATAAGTATCCGTAGTACCTGTGATTTGTGTGAAAGTGAATAAAACACACAGTTGCTGTAGCACCTCTAGTGTTCATTTCATCAGGAAACTGCAGCAAACCGTAGAAAGCAGCACTTAAAAATCAGTTTGCAAAAAATGTAGTTATAGTAACGTCCATTCTGTGAGACTAGGTTGTCTGAAGCGATCCAATCGATTTTGGGTGAGAACGAACCAAAATATAACAAATTTTACACTGTACATCTTGCCATTGTAGTCTCTAGGTTCTCATGATTTCAATGTACTCGAACTTGAAATCATGATCACCAAGGAGAGTGCTGATGTCAAGATTTATAGTGAAAAATTAGTTACATTTTGGTGTGTTCTCACCAAAAACGAACTGGATCGCTGGAAGATATGGATAAAACCACTTTTATGCTGACTTTATATGCTTTTTGGAGCTTCAAAGTTTTGGTCACCATTCACTTGCATTGTATGGACCTACAGAGCTGAAATATTCTTCTGAAAATCTCAATTTGTGTTCTGCTGAAGAAAGAAAGTCATACACATCTGGGATGGCATTAGAGTGGGTAAATGATGAGAGGATTGTAATTTTTAGGCAAACTATCCCTTTAATATTTGAACTGTTAGATCTACTTTAATGTGACAATACTCACCTCATGTTTTGCATGTCATAAACTGAATTTAAAGGATCAGGCTCTCTATAGATAGAGTACTCAGAATGATTCTGCTGCTTGTGAGAGTAGAATATCTGTTTGTCTATGAAAAAAGCCATCCTTCCTGCTTTTCCTCTTTTAAGAATATTTTCTTTGCATCAACTTTACTTAATGGTTGTTAAGACTGGAAATGGAAATAAAAGACTGGACTTTTCTTGATGGAATATAATGTACATCCCCAGTAGACACAAGTTAACATAAATTGATGTTACTTTTGACAGGATCACTCTGTACTTGGTAACGTTCGCTCATTTGCTTGACATTATCTCATAGATTGGGGATCTTTGGGCACTAGGAGTGAAAGCGTGAACAGAGACAATAGAGGACAATTTGGAGTCAAGAATGAATGATTTAACAGTACAACTATCCAACTGACCCCCTTATGTCACCAAGAATGTGAGGGCACTGGGAGTTTAATAGATGTGCCACACTGCTTAAACTTTACACGACCAATTTTAATTGTCAAAAGTAATTAAACTCAAAAAGAAACAGCACTTAGGTTATTGACTCAACAAATTGGACATTACATTTAAAATAATTCGTTAAAATGTATGTGATGCAGAATTAGCCCACCTTTCAATTCCGACGATTTGGAGAAGTGGCCAGAAAACGCAACATAAAGGACAAGCAGATTTGGCACAACTGTCCTCAACTCCATCCTTTACCACGAGCAAATATGATTTTAATACAGCCGATTAGAATAAATCCCAATTAAATTCCTTTGTTTCCCAAAGACACGAACAGCTCATGGGCTCCAAGATCTTCAGAAGATCACATAAATCCTCTGACTGCTTTCTTTGAGTGCTTTTGACCTGGGAACGGCCCGGGGTTCAAAGGGTGTGAGTCTGCGGGTTCACTGTTTCTTGAGACTCTGCACCGCTGAACACTTTCTGTCCCAAATGAGAAACAGGAGTTGAGCTGCAGGCGACGACTACAGGGGGAGTGATAGCGAGCCTTGTCAATCAACTTACAAGTATGTATTGCGGGTCTCTCCCGCTGCGTCTGCAGCTCACCGCACGGAGCTCCAGAATGCAAATTAAAATATCTTTGAAACATCTTATATTTGTACTAGAGCACTAAAAGTATGCTAGCCGACAGTGTAAATTAACCATATTTTTAGTGGGGGTGAACAACTTTAAATGGCTTTCTGTGAATAATTTTGAGAGCCCAATCTGTTGAGGTTCGTGTCATGAGAGCCAAATTGTTTTTGGCGCCCCAGTAAGCGAAACGTCATTTATCTTTTACTTTTAAAACAAAACACTATGGTTTTTGATGTACTTGTGATATGTAACCCTATTTTAAAGTGGAAAAAATAATGACAGTGCTTATGTTTTGTCGATGTAACTGTCAACTCCTCAGGCAAACCTCACTTTTGTTTGCAAGTGTATTTGGCGCGAAAATACACACGTGTTGAAATATATATATCTTATCATACACTGGTGGCCAGAAAATTGGAAAAATGTACAGACTTTGCTGTTTCGGAAGGAAATTGGTACTTTAATTCACCAAAGTGGCATTCAGCAGATCACAAAATATAGTCAGGACATTACTGATGTAAAAAAACAGCACTACCACTATTTGAAAAAACAGTAATTTTTGATCAAATCTAAAGGCCCCATTTCCAGCAGTCATCACTCCAACACCTTATCCTTGAGTAATCATGATAAATTGCTAATTTGGTCCTTGAAAATCACTTGCAATTATATCAAAAACAGTTGAAAGCTATTTGGTTTGTTAAATGAAGCTCAACATTGTCTTTGTGTTTGTTTTTGAGTTACCACAGTATGCAATAGACTGGCATGTCTTAAGGTCAATATTAGGTCAAAAATGGCAAAAAAGAAACAGCTTTCTCTAGAAACTCGTCAGTCAATCATTGTTTTGAGGAATGAAGGCTATACAATGCTTGAAATTGCCAAAAAACTGAAGATTTCAAACAAATGTGTACACTACAGTCTTCAAAGACAAAGGACAACTGGCTCTAACAAGGACAGAAAGAGATGTGGAAGACCAGATGTACAACTAAACAAGAGGATAAGTACATCAGAGTCTCTAGTTTGAGAAATAGACACATCACATGTCCTCGGCTGACAGCTTCATTGAATTCTACCCGCTCAACACCAGTTTCATGTACAACAGTAAAGAGAAGACTCAGGGGTGCAGGCCTTATGGGAAGAATTGCAAAGAAAAAGACACTTTTGAAACAGAAATACAAAAAGAAAAGGTTCGAGTGGGCAAAGAAACACAGACATTGGACAACAGATAATTGGAAAAGAGTGTTATGGATCTTAACCCCATTGAGCTTTTGTGGGATCAGCTAGACTGTAAGATGCGTGAGAAGTGCCCGACAAGACAGCCACATCTATGGCAAGTCCTACAGGAAGTGTGGGGTGAAATGACACCTGACTATCTGGACAAACTGACAGCTAGAATGCCAAGGATCTGCAAAGCTGTCATTGCTGCACATGGAGGATTTTTTTGATGAGAACTCTTTGAAGTTGTTTAAGTTCAAATTGTAATAGTACATTTTCACGTTATTGATGTCCTGACTATACATTGTGATCAGCTGAATGACACTTTGGTGAATAAAAGTACCAATTTCTTTCCATAAGAGCAAAATCTGTACATTATTCCAAACTTTTGGCTGCCAATTTATAAAGTAATAGTCCAATACGTAATAAGACAGAAACTTTAAATGTAGTGTACTAAATCTGTAAACAAATGATTATTTTTGTTTCTAAGAACTAATTTGATTTTTGTCTTATTTTTAGTAGATGCCGTTCACAAAGGTATCCTGGCTGGCAGAGTAACCACATCTAATTAATCGCATTAAAGGAATATTCAGGATTCAATACAAGTTAAGCTTAATTGACAGCATTTATGGCATAATATTGATTACCACAAAAATGGATTTTGACTCGTCGCTCCTTTTCTTTAAAAAAGAAAAAAGAAAAAATCTGGGTTACAGGCACTTACAATGGAAGTGAATAGGGTCAATCTGTAAACGTTAAAATGCTCTGTTTCAAAAGTATAGCCACATGACATAAACAATAACATGTTAACATGATCTTAGTGTGATAAAATGGGGGCAGTGGTGGTTCAGCTGTTAAGGCTCTGGGTTACTGATCAGAAGATCAAGGGTTCAAGCCCCAGCACCGCCAAGATGCCACTGTTGGGCCCTTGAGCAAGGCCCTTGACCCTATCTGCTCCAGGGGTGCCATATCATGGCTGACCCTGCACTCTGACCCCAGCTTAGCTGGGATATGTGAAAAAAAAGAATTTCACTGTATATGTGCAAATGTAGAATGTGTGATAAATAAATAAAATTATAATTATTATAAAATCACTTACTAGCCTTTTCTGTGTAAAGTTATAGCCAATTTTACAATTTCCATGACGAACAACAAACCCTATGAAATGACTGTAAAATGATTTAAACAACTTTACAGCTTAAATAACATGAGTTTTAACAGAAGAATTAATGTAAGTGCTTTTATAAATTTAAAAGCATCATATTTTTGCCTTTAAACCCTCCAAAAATTGGCCCCATTCACTTCCATTGTAGGTGCCACACTGTAACCTAAATTTTTGCTTTTATTTTATTTATTTTTTAAACGAGGGATGAGTCAAAATACATTTTTGTGGTAATAAATATAACGAAACAAATACTGTCAATTGAGCTTAACTTGTATTAAACCCAGAATATTCATTTAACAATGGACATGTTCCACTATTCTTTGATGACAAGAAAGTGGCCAAATACTTAATTTGGAAAACTTTTAAAAGTATATCTATTATTTATTTATTTTCCATTTAACACCCAATAAGCTTCTTTTGGTGAAATGCTTGAGCTTGTGCTATCTTTCTTTAAAATAAATTACACTTGATATTTTGTCATTAAATGCAATGACATTCATACATGTGGCGTAAGTACCCTAACACGCTTGGGGCGATTTTATGTATTAATAAGAATAATAGAGGATCAAATTGATGCCTGTACTTGAGGCAACAAATGTTAAAGCCCTTAAAAAATTATTTCAGAAATAGCAACATGTCAGCAAATCTATGGTACTCTCTGCCCTTGATCTGTTTAACCAAAATGAGAGTGGCCTGGGTTGACCCACCGTAGTCACTGGGTTGTTGAGTCTTTCTACTGACTTTTGAAACACTCTCACATTACATACAAAACACAAATGCCAGGGGACATGGACAGCAGCAATTTTCAAAATGTTTAACTTGATACTTATTAGCACTATAATTGGAAGAATTCCACCAAAGGTTACATTTAGCTATATCTGAATATTAGTAATACGAGTAAAAATGACTAAAGTTGATTAGCAATTCACAATCAACCTGTGTAATCAAACCCTTTCATCCTAAAGCAGAACCAATAATTAAAAATGCAGTGAAAAAACCCCGTATGACTTCATGCTGTGCATGTACTTTGTCATTATAACCCTTTAATATAACTTCAAAGTATACTCATGTTGATTTTATTGTTTATGGACCAGCAAAATACAGAAAATGCACAGTAGCTTATTTACCAAACAAAACATTGTGTAAATAAATGTGGAATCATGTCATAATGAATACATTTCTATCAGTGAACTTAATATTTTTTTGAGAGGGTCAACCCAGTGAGGTCCAGGCCAGGGTAGGTCTGGCCTCCATGCAACAAAATGGATGACTCCACTGTGCCTTGAGATTCCAGTGAACGATTGAGATGGAGCACCCCAGCTGTATAATAGCCACAGGCTCCAACTTCATTGCAGTGTTTGGCAAGACATAATAAAGCTCTCCTCAGCAGTCCTCTGGAGAGCTCTAAAACCCACCTGATTTATCAAGATTTGGGTCTGGAGTGGCATTCAAAGAACTCCTAGATGGTTGGTTTTAGATAAGAAGTTTTTAGCAATTATATTCTGCAAGTTCTCTACAATGTGTAGGAAAATGTCAATCATTTGACTCTATGTTTAGTCTGCAGGTCATCATATCACATCACTGCACCAAATTAAATGTAATATTTACAGTCCATCTACAAGTGATGAAGCATAACAGTGCAGCTGTTAATGTTAACAGGCTTTTTTCTGTATTTCTATTTTTGTAGTGTGTAACAGTGTGCTTCTAAGACCATGTACTGTATGTACCCGTTACTACACTTGTAAAGAAAAATATGGCATTCCATTCCAAGTGTCAGAGTTCCGAAAACAGAGTTAGTGTTACAGATAGATCTATTTTCTATTTTCAGATAGATGCGACCAAACGTGGAGTGTTTGACGTTTTCTGAAGTAACAAGTTTGCAGCAATGTAGACCACGAGATAAAACCAAAATCTGAGAGATGTCTGAAAATCAAGTCAAAATTCCAAACGCCTGTACAAGTCCTGAAAAAATTACAGGTCACAACACCAGAGAATCATAACTAATAACATTAATATTAACAATAATTACTATAAAAGAAAAAGCACCAATAAGAGGCTCGCCTGAGGCTACGTTAGGTGAGCGATTCTGGCAGAGCACACTCGTGCATAAAGGGAGATTTAAAAAGAATTGAGGTAATACTATGTGCTCCGCTCTGAATGGCAGGTGAGCACTAAGGTACGCTCGTTGTCCCTGGTGACACCTTTCTCACATTTCCTCCATTTATTCCTCATCTTCTTCTTCATCATCATGGCTAGAGTTCTTCAGCTCTGGCCGCTCATGGCTGATTTTAACAATCCCTGTGATGATAGCGTACCCAAGCATGGCTCCCATGGCGAACAGAACAGAAAGAATCAGGTTACGGCCCTTGTGGGGCTCATTTTCATAGTCGCCGCTCTCAGGCTGAACATGTGTCTTGCGACCTGGGGCCTCTGAAAGGGATAGTGGAGTTTAATTTGGTGACTTTCAATGAAGAGGTTTAGGGTGTTTTCATACTTGAATCCTCTTTGGGGGTGTTTTCACACTTGGTCCGTTTCAGGGGTCTGAGAGTGGTTCGCATGAATTTTGGCTTATATGTGAATGATTCAAATGAACCTTTAAAGCAAACTGAATTTAGATCATCTCAAGAGGTGGCCTAGAACCAAACACAGACTCTTTAAGTGAACCAAAAAGTAATAAGAGTAGAAGTTCTCTTTGCATTCACACTCTCCCTAAAACTGGGCTTCCATCTCATTGTGGTCCATTTTAGTTGTGACTGGATTTTAGTCCACTTTTGTTTCACTCTATTATTTTTTGGAACTTGGTCCAGTTAAACCCTTCTGTGTACCTTACATTAGTTTTTTAAAAGGTGGTGAATGTAAATTTTGTGCCACTAGCATCACCAAATGGAACTGCAAAAATAATGGCTGCTTTCGAAAAGGTTTCCTGAAAAGTCTTTCTAGGGCTGTTCGATTTAAAAAATTTTGATTCCGATTTCAGATTTTTGGAATTGATGGAAATCGAGCATTGCATCACGTCAAAAGCAAATAGATCCCATTATAATCAATGAAGCTGTCTACACTGGAAGCATCCACTATGGCGCATTACATCCCACTGACAGTAAATCGATGTCCTGTTCCAAGCACTGGTGCTTCTCCTGCCTACAAGACAAATAAACGGTTTAGAACGTTCGCTTCGACGAGTCCAGTGTAGACAGGCTCAAGCCATTGCGGCACCCTCCTTTGCCCAGTGTAGAAAGGATATAAGAGTTGATTCCAGACTAATTTTCTCAACTCTTAATTAAAAAAAAAAAGGGGATGCAAAGTGAAATCTTACAATAAACAATGCAATACAAATTTTATGACAAAGTTTGACAAAAGAGACCTCAGAATCGAATATATATATATATATATATATATATATATATATATATATATATATATATATATATATATATATATATTATTTTTATTTTTTTATCGACTCCCAGCCCTACGTCTATCATTGGTTGAACAAAAAGGTACTGTAGACCCGCCCAACACTCAATGCATTGTGAAAATAAACCTAGTATATTTTGCTGTACTCAGACCATAAACTGAAATAGCCTCAGTTCAGTTTCCATTAAATGGGTCAGAGTTTGTTTAGAGAGTTTACATATAAGCGAAAATTCATGCAAACTGCTCTCAGAACCCTGAAATGAACACTGAAGCACTGAATATGGAAGCAATTTCAAAAGAGGATATGTTGTCCAATACGATAAAAGATTTGAACAGTCAAAAATCACAATCAAAACTGAGCAACATCTTTTAATGCAGTGTATAAAGCAATA
The DNA here is from genome assembly GCF_019703515.2 of Myxocyprinus asiaticus. Taxonomy (NCBI): domain Eukaryota; kingdom Metazoa; phylum Chordata; class Actinopteri; order Cypriniformes; family Catostomidae; genus Myxocyprinus; species Myxocyprinus asiaticus. The sequence continues at coordinate 10,243,886 of NC_059377.1, read as the reverse complement.
ACATTCACCTCGTGCATCAGAAGGGAAATAGAGTCCTAGGATGTTGGTGCAGAACTGTTGCAGGTTGTTCAAAGAGATGAGGTGTTGCTGCAGCTTTCCGTTTGGCAGCTTGATCTTCAACAGAGGAGCCAGGTGTGCAAACACATAAGCATCCAATGATGAGGGACTGGAAGCACACGAAACATCATGGTCACATTTGCATGCTCATTCCCTCACACACAAACAAATTATGCACTTACAAGCAAATGATGTTGCTTACGAGTCGCCAAAGAAGAACTTTTGTGAGCCTAGTCTCTGCGATAGGAGGGTCATGCATTCAAACGCATCACGGTAAAGCTACAGAGCAGAAAGAAATAGACAAAAATTTAAGAATTATCAATTAAAACTCCTGCCACGATTTGTAGGTAGACAGGTATTTACTTCCTTTTTCCACTCAGCTATGTCAACATGAAATGGCGTTCACATTCACAACTATGTTTAAATATAGGACCTGGAATGTGTATTACTAAAGTAAAAAGGATCAATTTTGATTTCATGTTGACTTTAAACTCCATTCCTCTTCACATACCTCACATTCTTTCATATATTTTCCTTTTACTTGTCATTTTTACCCAATCCTTTCCCATAAAAATGTACGACAAGAGTTTGATCTTGATAATTTGATACCATTGACAGATGCCAGATTTCAACAGCCAAATTAGAAATTAAAATCTTTGGTGTGGCCTCATCCCTCCCTTTTTACCCACCTCTTTCTCCAGCTGTTCACCGGGTTCCAGGACTGGGTCACCCCTCACGAGTCTCAGTCTCTCCAGCTGCTGGCCATGCATGCGGTTGGGCAACAGGAAGTTGAGAGGGAAGGGGATGTTTTCCGCATACCAGCACCGTGTAACATCCACATAGTTTTTAGAGTCTATCCACAGTGTGTAAACCTAAGCAGATACAGGAGTTAAGAATACATATGAAAAGTCGGAATGTAGTTTCTACTTGCAACTCCAATTAAGTTGCTTTACACCAAGCAACAAAGTCTATATGCAGATTTAAACAGAAAAACAGGATGTGAGGCACATCAGTAAACACGATAGATGTCCTCAAGGGAACAGTGAAAGTCAACCAGCAGCAAGCATTTCACGGTGCCATCATGCAGAGATAAGTACATATACACAAAATATACACACACTCATACACTTTAAACACTAGAAAGGGATTTTTAAGATATTCAGCTCTGAAAGAGAAACAGTTTTATGCAGAGCCTTGTGAACGGTCTAACGTCTCTACAGTTCAAGTGTGTTAAAATACCTTCTTCTATCCCAGCTTAATCTGCCAGAGACAACTAAGTAAGCCATTTGTGGGTTGATATCCCCCAAAAATTTAACACTTGTGGCATGAGTTTGGGGAGGGACTATCTGTTTACCAACCAATGGCATATGGAGGAAACCTGAAAACATGTTTGATTTTTACAATTCCATTTAGTTCTTCTAATGGTGCAAAAATTACACACATCACCTTTAATGATTTCAGCAAATGGCTAAATTAAACTGGAATTGGTATTTCACTAAAGTACTTTATATACTGAGTGATGTAGCCTTCTTATCAAAACTAGTAAATTATGTGTGGCCATTGCTAAGTTTGGAGTTCTGAAGCAAAATACAAGCTGACAAGATTTAATCAACATGGGAATTAAATAAAGAATATCCAAGCCAGAGCCAATTATCACTTACAAAAGGTAATTTGCCATTTTAATTTTAGACTGTGAACCAGATGAGAAACTGATGTAATTGAGAGTGCAAGGTAACTGTACTTCAAGAAACGTAAAACTTGGTTTGGTGGAGATTTTTTTCCTGAAAAACAGTAAAACTACTACAACTACATAGACAGTGAAACAAATGCCGCAAACTTGCCGCAAATTCGCCACCGAGTATATTCACATGCAAATGAGCTTTGCGGCAAACTTGCGGGAAATTGTCCATTGCTGCCAAAGGTTTGCTGCAGGTTCACCACTACCAGTGAAGAGCTGTAAACTTCTGGCAAACATTTGCAGTGAATCACAAGCTCATTTGCATGTGAAAATAATGAGTGGCAAATTTGCAGTATTTTTGTGGCAAGTTGGTGGCTAGTTTGCCAGAAGACTTTTTTTGTAAGGGAAGTTAAGAAAACCCTTAGTTATATTTTTAAGTGCATTGTCGCCAAGGGGTTTCTTGCAACGGGGTGTTGATCCCAGTATGGATCCCATAGCACTGCAGATTTTTTTCAGAACTTGAACATCCATCATTGACAAAACTATGTATACCACACCTTGCATTGTTCATTTATTAGATATTTTGTTTAATTTGATGATTGCAGCTAAGAATAAGATCCATTTTACAAAGGTAAAATGCCTTTTGCAGAACTTTATGGGCTCGTTTATTGCTTTAAATGATCGTCGCCATATTTATATACTATACTTATTGCTTTCTATTACACTATATTTTTGCCAAGTAATATAGTGGCTCAGTTAATGTTGACAGTTGCCAAGGAACGTTGAAACTTACCTCATTTATGGTGTATTCACGTCATGTCGCAATTACCGTAATTATGAGAAATTTTCACATCTTTGTAGAACTTGTAATACAGTACAATAGTGCCCACCCACTTTTTCAGCCATTTGGGTTCTGAAAGTATATTTCCCATTCATTTGTTCTATAGGCTTCACATAAAATAGCAGTGGCTTCAACAGTTAAAAGTAGTTTACATATACTGTATATCTGTTTCATATGCCATTTTATACCCAGTGTTACCTGGAGTGCTTTGTTTGTTCTTAACAATTTGCAAGAATATATAAAGGTGAATTAATGTAGTGATCGAATATATTGCTGTCATCAACAATAAAGCTGCATATGGGTCTGTTTTAGCATTATGAGTGTTGCCCAACAATTTTAGAGCTTAGAGTAGAATCTCTGAATTGTCATCTCATTATTACAGTTATTCTGACATGACGTGAAGACAGCATAGAGTTTAACTGATATTGTTTACTGGGTATTTTAAAACAGCTTTGAACATCTATTTTCCAGTCACAATGTAATAACGTCAGAACTATCCATCTTATAATTGTCTTCAGCTTCTCTCTCCTCACCAGTGCTGGTAGCAATTTCTCCTCCAGTAGAGAGACAAAGGCAAGTGTATCTGCACCCTCCTTTGCCGACAGGTCATAGTCTGCATTGTACTTCTGAAAGACAAAAGACAGACTTATCTTTTATGTGGCACCATCAAAAGTCAGCACTCATCCCATTTCCACATTATAATTGCACCTTGTCACTGCAGTCTGAGAAACATTTTTTCGACTTCCAAAAGTTCTTTCATTGGAGTAACTCTGGCACGCTGTGAATGCTCTTAGTGTACTGTACCACTAACAAGCTATAAAAGGTCATGTCATACTCAGGGCCTATTAAACCCTAACCAGAAGCTATTTCTGTAAAACTGCTGTGCTAACAGCTACAACTAACATGACCAAAAAAATGCAGAGTTCATTACAACTTACATCCTTTGCAAAATAAGCAAAGTGGTGTAACATGTCAGTTACTTCTCTTTTAAAATACCCTGCAAATGTCACATTTATATCTCACGGAACTCAAAATGTTAGGCATCTTCTTCATTTTACATACTGCATTAAAGACAAATGTATACAAGAATTTGGTGTGCTTTCTCAATTCCCAACATATTTAGTGAGAGAAACATAGCAACATCTATGCATTCCAGGTATTTTACAGGGGTGGACAGTGAGGCTCCAGGATCTTGAAACATAGTGTCAGAAGACTCTCCTGAGATGAGCATATCCAAGTTTTAGCCTCCTAGCTTGCTTGGAAGACTTCGCAAGGAAGTCAAAGCATGTGCGTGTATACTTGCATAAAACAATGTTGATATTTTGCATACTTGAAAACTCGTTTTGAAATTGTGACATTTTTCCAAAATTGCAGTTTTAATAACCACTTGATTCCTACATTTATTTTTAAGTGAACTGATCATTAATATTGTAAAAAAATAAATCAATATCATCAATATTTATGCTCTGAGGTTTAGTATAACAGTTAAAAAAACAAAAAAACAAAAAAAAAACATTTGTGCTATTGTTTGTGCTACATGCTTTCTATATCTATCTCCAGATGTCATTTACCATAGCTTCACAACAGCTGTCTCCATATATACATCTAACATCACTCCTATTCTGATTGTCAGAACTCTACAAACACTTGCGGACGACTTTGTAGTTGCTCATAAAATGGTTCACAAGGAAATCCTTCACTTGTTTTTTGAGGGTGCAGATCTTGATTTAGATACTGTGAAGCTTGAGGATCTAATCCTCACTTGTTGAGTGTGTGTGTAAGGGGGTTAAAGGGGGCTCATTCACCTGTTTCCTGAGATGAATGATGATCTTACTGGTTTGGGAGATGCTTCCTTCTTCCCTGGTCTTCAGAGCAGGTAGAGTACCTGTCAGAAGAGCTCATGTTTAAGCCCTATGAAATAGTATTGGATAAAATTTAAGATATATTTAAAAAGCCACAAAACTAAAGTTCTCCAATCAAAGGGTTGCAGAAGTCAGTGGATACTCGACCTATTGACCTATGACCTGTTGAACTTTGACCCTAACTGAAAGAGAATGTAATGAGAGGTCTTGTTCCCTCTTACAGCACATGTATTAAACTGTCATTGGGTCTCTTTTAGCGGCAGCTCACACTGACGGCTCAGGTGACCACTTGCAGTGATTTATGAGTACTGGTACAAAACAGGCTAAAGTGCAGAAATACAAGGTTATGTACCAGGGAATTATGTTGGATTTGGTAAACATGTCCATGTTTTAGTGTAACCACCTGCTTCTTTTATTTTGTCATAAATTGCGGTGTTTGCTGTACTATAGCTCAATTTTTCATATACAAAATATGTGCACTGTCATTTATTATGAATACTGTCAAGTCTAGAATTCACTTCAATTAATGAATCAATGAATAGAAAATACAGGATGGCTTCAAATAGATTTTCAGCTCCATCTATTGAACTGTCACCAACAGCAGCAGCAAAAAAAAGAAAAAAAAAAAAAAAAAAGAAACTTTTGGTACAGTACTAAAATATGTACTAAATGCAGTGCCCATTTTTTGTACTGCTAACTACATATAGGACCTAGTTAAAATATCTAAAAATCACCCACATTTTTTTTTCAATTTGTTTGATGGAGTTTATATCATAGCTGTAACACCTGTTATAAATCTAAACTCAACTCCCTACAATCTTATAATAATAATAATAATAATTATATATATATAGATAGATAGATAGATAGATAGATAGATAGAGAGCCTGTATGACCTTGCTGAACTCATAACAGGTGAAAGACAACCTTCAGGATGTAGGCTGACTTTCATATTGCCTGCATGGTTTTTAAAAAACGTTTTCGTAAATATCTGACAGTGTTGACAAGAAACAGGGACACAGCTGTGAAACCTTATAAAAGAGGTGAATTTCCAAATGTAACCTCTTTCTTCTGTCAGGACACAGTAATACGTTTTTTTTTTTTTAAAGATACAAATACATGCAAGCAGCAATTATCGGGGTTCAAGCACCGTAGGGCCTTTAAGCCCATGTTCTGGACTATATTAGGCATTTCTCAAACATTATGAAACAAAGACAAGGTGGCCGAGCCCCATTTCTTTGTATGTTTGTCCTCAGAATGAACCCTTACATAAGTGTGCCAAATTTCGTGACAATATCACATTCCGTTTAATAGTTATAGCTATTTAAGTAGCAGTGTCTAAGTCAACTACTTATATTTTGCATGCCGTCGACATGTAAAATCGAAAGTTCAAAATTGTTTTGATAATTATTCATAAATAGACTCCAGAGAATCTTGTGGCACGTTTCATTAGGATTGAGCGAAAAACCTAGGACTAGTTTGCAAAAGTATGTTTTAACGTAATCTCAAATATTTTACAATGGTTTGACAGACACCAATGGTTCTTGAGGCAAAGTTGTTCATAATGAGAAGAGCTATCATATGATATGAACTACTTGTGTTTTTTAAAACACTGCGTTATATACAACCGTTAACGCACAAAAATCGTGATAGCACCACCCAGTGGCCGATTTTTTAAAACTTTGCACAGATCTCTTAGGCCAAGAGTCAAATAGGTCCACCAAGTTTCATTTCATTCATGTTTTTAAACATACGCAAATTTCCTCAAAGACACTGTTGGCACCTGAGACAAAGACACTGCATGCAAAGTTTGAAGTCAATCGGACCAACGGTTCCATAGTTACAGCCATTTTCATATTTTTCCCTGTTATAGCACTACCAAGTGGCAAAACTGCGAGTATTTTTTGTGCGTCCTTAGATAGAGCCCATACATAAGTATGTCAAGTTTAGTGAAGATAACTCATTTCGTTCAAGAGTTATAGCCATTTACGTAAAAGTGGCCACACCTACTTCCTGTGTTTTCGTGTATCGTAGCTAACGTGAAAAGTTAAAACTTTTTTTTAATAATTATTGATATTGACACTCCATAGAATCATTTGGCATTGGTTTGGTCCCGATCGGAGGAACGGCCTAGGACTAGTTCGCAAAAGTAGGTGGAAATGAAATTGGAGACATACATTTTGTTCGTCTTGAGCCACAGATTCCATTGATATAAGACACTTGAGTTATGGCCATTTTTCTAAAAGTTATTGTTTTGCTCACTATAGCACCACCGTCTGGCCGATCGGGGCAAGACTTTGTGCCTGAGTAGCGACAGTGAGTTCTACCTTCTGACCAAGTTTCATGTCTCTACGGTTTGGGCTCCACGATCAGTTTTAAGCCAGAAAAATAATAATAATAATAATAAAAATCCGATCAAAAACAATAGGGTTTCTAGCACTTAATGCTTGAACCCTAAATATGTGTTTTTGTGTAGTATAAAAGGTTATGTACCAAGGAATTATGTTGGATCGATATACACCGGTGAGCCAAAACATTATGACCACTTACATGTGAAGAGAATAATGTTGATCATCTCCTAACAAGGCCACATGTCAAGGTCTGGGTAGATTAGATGGTAAGCGAACAATCAGTTCTCAAAGTCAACGTGCTGAATGTAGGACAAATTGGCCAGAGTAAAGACCTGAGCGACTTTGACAAGGGCTAAATTGTTATGGCCAGACGACTGGGTCAGAGCATCTCTGAAACGGCAAGGCTTATGGGTTGCTCCCAGTCAGCAGTGGTGAGTGCCTACCGACAGTGGTCCGAGGAGAAACAAACCACAAACTGGCAACAGGGTGCTGGACGCCTAAGGCTCATCAATGCACGAGGGCAACGAAGGCTATCCCGTCAGGTCCGAACCGACAAGGTCTACTGTGGCACAAGTCACAGAAAATTGTAATGATGGTTATGGAAGAAATGTGTCACAACACACAGTGCATCTCACCCGGTTGCATATGGGGCTGCAAAGCCACAGACCGTTCAGAGTGCCCATGATGATCCCTGTCTACCATCGAAAGCGCCTACAATGGGTACGCAAGCGTCGAAACTGGACCTTGGAGCAGTGGAAGAAGGTGGCCTGGTTTAATGAGTCCCATTTTCTTTTACATCACGTGTACGTTCGTGTATGTGTGCGCCATTTACCTGGTTAAGTGATGTCACCAGAATGCACTGTGGGAAGATGACAAGCCAGTGGAGAGAGTATGATGCTCTGGGCAATGTTCTGCTGGGAAATCCTGGGTCCGGCCACTCATGTGGACATCATTTTGACACGTGCCACCTACCTAAACATTGTTGCAGACCAGGTACATCCCTTCATGTCAATGGTATTCCCTGATGGTAGTGGCCTCTTTCAGCAGGATTATGCGCCCTGCCACACTGCACACCTTGTTTGGGAATGGTTTGAGGAGCATGAAGAAGAGTTCAAGGTGTTGCCCTGGCCTCCAAATTCCCCAGATCTCAATCCGATTGAGCATCTGTGGGATGTGCTGGACCAACAAGTCCGATCCACTGCAGCTCAACCTCGCAACTTACAGGACATGAAGGATCTGCTGCTAATTTCTTGGTGCCAGATACCACAGGACTCCTTCAGGGGTCTTGTAGAGTCCATGCCTCGGCAGGTCGGTGCTGTTTTGGTGGCACGTGGAGGATCAACAGCATATTAGGCAGGTGGTCATAATGTTTTGGCTCATCAGTGAATATTGATTATCAATATATTTTAGGGGTAGTGAGTGATAATGTAATAGTTTATAATTTTCATAAGTCAGTAATAAGTTATAATAAATGTAAAAATGTCATATTTTGATCAAGTAAAGAGAAATAATGGTATATTTGTTTATAAGGTTTAATAACTTAATTCATGCAATAATGTCATAATTTCGATTAATTCAAGAGAAATAATGGTATATTTGCTTAGGAGATAACTTGTAATTAATTTAGTTATCATCTCTGATCTGTTCTGTAGAAAGTTCTTGATCAAAACTCAGTCTGTGCTTACTGAAATTCGAATCACTGCCCCCAGTGGCTGAAGCTGGAAGTGTTGTTGAACATCAGTATGGGCATGTGTGAACACCAGTTTCCAGGTGAAATATCAACAGAGTAACGTCAAATGAGAGTTGTAAAGAGATATTTTGTTTCAAAATTAACATTGTTTTCACCATTGACGTTTTCAGTGTTTTTCCTGAATTGAAAACTCTACGAATGTCGGCGACTCGGAGCCGCTGCCGAAGCTAATTTAATGGTATTCATGGCTCTCATAATAACTCACAAGCATATCTGTGTAGGGGGAATGAAGCGTGCTTTCATGAGAACTGCCGCAGAGCACATCAGCGCGCTCTAGATGTCAGCACCCTGGTACACCGCAGACGAAATCTACATGATTCAGTCGGGCCTCACTCGATATCACGGTGGCCGGCGGAGACTACAAAGTTTAAGTGACCCATTTGAATTCTACAGAGAACATTCTAGTTTAAAACTCTATATGGAGTAAGTCTAAAAGTCTAACGTCTCAAACTGCTGGACAGTCCCTACATTAAAAGCATTGTCGAGGTAGAGGAAACAAATAGTACAAATGTTACATTTTTTAAATACACATCATTCTTACTAAAAGGTTGTTGTTGTTTTTACTGCAGTAGCACTAACTGGTAACTTGTATAGATTCATATTAAATATATTAGGGCAAATCTACGCATGTATTGTAGTTACAGTACACTCTCCAGTTACTTTATCACTTTTTGCAAGGCAGGGGATTTTGGCTTGTGAAAATGTTGAGTAGCTAATGACCTTAGAAACAACTAGCCACAGTGGCCAGTGAGCCAAAAAGTTCATTTCAAACCCTGCCCCTAACCCAAACCTCAACCCTAAACCTAACCATCAGTGGAGTAAAAAAGCAATCTTGGAGGAAAATTCAACCTCTGAGTCGTGCTCGTCGTTGATTATGCGAAACAGAAACCCAGATCTCTGAAGCTGCTGACGCAACACGCTATTAGTCATGCCACAGTAAAGGTAATCATGTTTGATTGTTGTCAGGGTAGTGTAACATTCAGTAGCAAAATGTCGATTTTCCGTGTGATCATGCTGTTCAAAACCAAGATAACGTTTTGTAAATGGATCATTGCTCTAATATGTGGTTCTGGTATAGCTAAATTTAGATTCTACACCCCAACACTTAGCTCACCTGTAGGGCTTCTCCATGGGTTGGTAATTTTGTGAACTTTGAGGGGAGCGCCTGCAAACTTAGCATATGCCTGAGTGGGAAAGAGAGAGAGAAAACATGGAATTAGTTCACAGTTTAAAAAAAAAAAAAAATAGTAAATAAAGTCTGTCACAGATTCCTCAAAGCAGTGGAAATTCCATACGGTTGAGTTATTGTAGGGTTGGATTATCTCAGCATTGCTACATTGGGATTGAGACATGTCTGCGGGGCCCGACGGGCAAATTGCCAATTGTGCCGCTCAAAAATGTGCTTACTTGAGTTAGTGTCTGGGAGGGTCTCGTGTGGCAAACCAGTGGGAGATCAAATTCTGTACTGACTCCAACTTCTGTTAGTAAACACTCAAAATTTTGCTGTCAGCTGCATTAATTGAACACAGAGACGTCAGTCATAGCACAAGCACTCAATGGGATTTATGAGAGTTGTGTCTGTGAGCAAAAACAGAGGTGGAGGAAAGATCTGATGAGACCTTGTGAAGCACGAATGTTTTATTTTCAAAGCAGTCACGAAAGTGCCATTAAAGCACATCAAACAAATTGCTGCCCTGTAAATTCCACTGTGGTTTGGGGATCCTGACTGCTGTGCTGAGAAGGCAATTTAGCAGGAAATAAAATTCTTAATGTTATCTTTTTTTTTTTGGAGAAACTATACTGAAAACAAGAGCAATAACATGTCTGTAGTAGACATAAATCAAGTAGCTATTCCACAATACAAGACTAAACATGACAATGAAGAATTGGAACCAGTAATACAATAAACAGACCTCCATACAGGCATGTCCACATAAATACAACATCTTCAAGATTATGAGCAATGCAGCTACAAGCACCGCTGGTAACCTGAGAAGGGCACTCAGGAAAGAGTCTGGCAGCAGTTAAAGTAATGCTCAACCTTTTCAATCTCACACACAATCCAGCTGCCCCACCCAATCGCCAGCTACTTGGGTTACATGTGCAGATGATGTCAGAAAAATATAAATGAATGGTTATTTGTTGCAGTCAGAGTTAATGATGCTTTAAATGTTTTGCCATGTTGTATTATAAAACTGTTATATTAACTGACATAGAGTACACTAACTGCAGGAAAGTTACACCTAAATCGTAGTTATTCCAAAAAAAAAAAAAATAAATAAATCTAGGAAAATGCAATAACTTTCAGATGACGTCATTGAGCCTTCTTATTTTGCAACGCCTTCCCTCAAACCAGCTGTCATAAAGAGACAACTTTTCATAATCCAATCGATTCAGGATGGTAAAACGAGGTAAAATGAGTTGTGAACTGTGAGCCTGTTTACATGCACACCAATACCCTGATAACTCCCAAAAATCAGCTTATTTTAAAAATCCAACAACGTAAGAAAACAGTGTTTACATGAGATTTGAAATAATCGAGTTATTCTCTGCTTTTGATGTCAAACCGTGAAGAGACATGTGCACAACACTTGCGCACATTGGATAAGCCTGTAAGAACTAGGATGTGCACAAGCAGTCGATTAATCGAATAATCGTTCAGCTTTAAATACTCAAATAGTAAAAAGGCTACTTGAATATTGCAATTTGATTTGATGTGCCTTTGCCTGCCATGGGCAGCACTGAAACTGCTTCTCTCACCTAAATCTTGCCATTACAACTCAATGCATTGGTTGACGCTATGGATGCATGATGATGGATGTTGTTAAAGGAATACTTCACACAATAAGAAAATTCTGTCATTATTTAAAGTGATTGTATCACTTTAGGAGACTTGGAAATGTGTGTTTCTATGTGTGTGCATAGAACTAGACGTTGTTTGTGCATAGTGCTCCCTTTTAAATAAGACAAAATGGATTCAAAGGCTGAAGTTTGAACTTAAATTTTACATTTCAAGTAATCGATTACTCGTTTTCTTATGAGTTAGAGTACCCGACAGAATTGCTCGAAATGTGCATCCCTAGTAATAATGCAGGTTAAGAAGAAACCTTCATTCTGTCACACATTATACATTTGCATATATACAATGAAATTCTTTTTTTCACATATTAAGGTGTTAAGGTGTTTACATGCAATGGAAACGTTGTCGGCTTTAGCATAATCCATGTAAGAATGCGCATGTAAATGCACTCAATGTTTCACGTGGACCTTAAAACACCAAATTTAAAACAACACTATAAAACCAAGTACCCAGCATTCAGTGCACATTCAAGCAGGCGTTTTTATAATGTGGCTTTTGCGAACTGAAGGAATTTGTCGAATTGACTCTTAAAGCTGTTGTAAGCAAGTCTTTAAAAATACCAAAATAAAACACTACCTGACAGATGTCACAAAAATAGGTGATCTTTGAAACAACAATAATTTCTGGGACAGCCTTAAGGGGCGGTCACACTAGACTTTAAAGGAATAGGAAATTTGCTGATAATTTACTCACCCTCAGGACATCCAAGATGTATCTGAGTTTCTTTCTTCATCAAAACAGAATTTAAGATTTTTAGGATTTCATTTCAGGCCTCCTCCTTTAAACAATGCAGGTGAATGTACTCCATTTTTTTGACGGTCCAAAATGCATATTTAGGGTGCATCAAAGTAATCCACATGACTCCAGTCGACAAATAAAGTTCTTCTGAATGCAAACAATTGATTATTTTTAGAAACAAAACAATACTTATATACTTTTTAACTACAAATGTTCGCTTCCATACATCTCTGTGACGTGCGCTCATTGGTAAGGTCATGCATCACGTTGAGGAGGAGTCAAGAAGCGCGTCATTGTTTACAAGAGAAACTTGCACAGACCACAGACCAAGCGCCATTCACAAACCAAAACAGTCCAAAACAATTTCAAAACAATATAAAATAAAAAATCTTTCCAAATAATAATTAAAAACCATTACTGCAGTAAATAACCATCCTGTATCTACTTGTGCTTTTTCTTTAAATAACCATCCTTTATCTACTTGTGCTTTTTCTTTAGCAGAAATATATAGGCTATATGACTGTCAGGAATTCAAGCCACACAAGTTGTTGTTAGTGAAACCAAGTGTGAGAGCATTTACTGTGATTCACAGGATTTACAGGGTTTACACAGTGAGATCAATGGTACAGGTGATATCACACAGAAGAGAAGCTTCACAAACTAAAGAAGAGGTAACAGGCAAAACAGCAGGGTAAGCACTAAACAGATATCGATGAAGATCAAGAGCAAATACAGACAGGTAAATAAACACTGTGCGAGAGCAGCGCAGTCAGTGAAGTGACAGTGAAGTGGCGTGAAGGTGAGTTATGTATGCAGGCAGTGATGAGCGAGTGAACTGAGTGCAGGTGCGGTGAATTAGAAATCGGGTGATGAGGAGCGGAGCGCTGAGGGAGGTGCAGAGCCCGAGAGGCATGACAATGACAATTGTCAGCATAAAAAGTAATCCATAAGACTCCAGTGGTGAAATCCATGTTTTCAGAAGCAATATGATAGGTTTGGGTGAAAAAAAGGTCAATGTTTAATTCTTGTCTTATTTCCTTTATGTGATTTTTGGAGATTCAAAATTCTGATCACCATTCACTTGCATTGTATGGACCTACAGAGCTGAAATATTTTTCTAAAAATATTCATTTGTGTTCTGCAGAAGAAAGAAAGTCATACACATCGGGGAATGCATGAGGGTAAATGATGAGAGAATTTTCATTTTTGGGTGAACTCTCTCTTTAAAAGTTCCATTAAATACAATCATACGGGCATTATCACTAGGTGGCAACAAAGAGAATCATGATGAAAATGAAGAGGAGAAATAGCTGTATCACTGTGTAGCTAATCGGCTAATCGGCAAATAGTATGCTAAGCTAATAGGCTAACCGATTAACTTGTGAGCAAACTGGAGAAAACAGAATGAGAAAAAATTATTTTTACAATTTATATCTTCTGTTTAATAATATGATATGTATGTGACAGAATTTAAAAGTTACTCTTTGTCATATTTACATAGTTAAGACAATATGAATTATTGCAAAGATTTTGCAGGCATATCCAAACCCTCCCATCTCATTGGAAATGATTACTCCTGTGCTTTCAAGCTAGGCAGCCATCAGAGAATGACAGAGCTGTATAAATTAGTGTGCACACCACAATTTAAACCAAAATCCAGGCTATTTGATAACATTTTACTTTTTTAAACCAAATTTCCTCCAACAAAGCAATTTTCACTGTGATAGTCCATCTCAATGGTTTAATAAATACAGCTCCCTTTCACAGCGTCTTCAAGAACTACAGAAATGGTAACTGGAAACAGAGTCCTCTATCATGACTGTTCTGTAAACATAGAAACCATAAACCCCTCGTTCTCCATGAGAATGTTTAGGCTAGACGAGAGAGGAAAGCCGTCACCATTGTAAAAACCTCTGTTGCCCACATAATTTCAACTACCAAGCAGAAAAATTCTTGAGTGTTTAAAAAACTCCCCTTTACAGAACAGAAAACAGTAGAAAAATGCATTAGCCATCACAAATGTGAGATACCTGTTTGACACAACATTAATTTTGACTATATGTCTGTGAAAATGAACAGTAGATCAGGAAAAACAAGAAAAATCAAGAGGTCATTTCATTTTTTCCATCTGTGCCATCTTTTAGGCCTCTTATACAGTGAATAACCCCCAAATGTTGAGAAGAACCCAATGTTACTGAGGTTATTTTACTATTTCACCAAGTATTAAACTTCAGAGGCGAGAATATCATAAAGACATGGAAGTGGGCTCTTTTGACTTAGGCCAGTAAGCAACCACCTAGAAAACTTTATCAATCGTCTAGCAAGGCCCTAGCAAACACCCAGAACCCCCTAGCAACGCATACTGGCAACCATCCAGGAGAGTTTTGCATGGGATATCACCACTCGATCTTTTGTTTCTCTATAACAAAAAACAAAACAAAAACATGGAACAATTAAAAAATAGCATAGTAAATGTGACTGCATGCTGAAAACAAGTGTAATTTCAATTATTTTCCTTTTCCTGACATTCAGTTTTTCTTCCTGTCATTGTCAGAAAACACAAGACCCTCTTGGTTACTGTTTGCTTTTGTGTTTGGGGAGTTTAGATACTTGCAGTAAGGGACCCTTCACTCCCCTGCATACACACACTGCTGGCTGTTTAGACAGCTGTTCTGGAAAGCCAGATAATCCCCTCGTTCTCTACCTTTATCCACACTGGAGTATACACAAACAAAGTCAAGTGATAACAGACACACACGGCCACTGCAAAGTATTATTGTTATATAGTAGATATATACTCAGCATCTGGTTTTGGTGGCAGAATGTTAATCTGAATGTTAGCCTCAGTCACCATTCACTTTCCATGTATGGAAAAAAGATTAAATGATGTAAATGGTGACTGCGGCTAATATTCTGTCATCTAATTTTGTGTTCTACGGAACTAAAGAAAGTTCTATAGGTTTGGAACAACACGAGGGTGAGTAAATGATGACAGAATTTTAATTGTTGGGTAAACTATGCTGTGATGAGGAGGAGGGCGTGGCCAGGCCGTGATGGAGCACGGCCGGCGCTGAATCAGCTGATCAGCGGGAGAGCGAGATAAGCGGCGGCTGGAGACACCGGTTCGAGAGAGAGATGCACACGGCATGTGTGTCTGTGTCTGTTTATGTTGGTTTTATGTTGAGTTTTTCATTAAACTTTTATGTTTACTATTCAGCCGGTTCCCGCCTCCTCCTTTACCTGTTACAGTGGTGGGATGGAGGAGGGATGCGCTGTCGTGGAGTCCTCGCCGCTGCCATCCGCCAGGGGAGCAGCCGCGGCCATCTGCCTGGGGATAGAGGAACCGCTGCCATCTGCCAAGCAGGGCAGGAGCAAGTTGGCATCCGCCAGAGGGCAGAGGAGCGGTTGAGGACCGGGCAACAGCGGGTCCGGGAGCCGGCGAGCAAGTTCTTCTCTCTCTCTCCTCTCTCTCTCTGTGTCTCCGCTTGCCCTTTCCCTCCCCCCATGCCTCCCCTTGTCTCTCCCCCCAGGTTCACAAGAGGCGGGGTGGACAACTGGCTGACAGAACGGCCGGAAGGGCAGCGTCTTCCCACCAGAGATTTGGGGGGGGTGTTAGTCAGACCAGTGGCGCTGGAGGAGTGTGACGAGGAGGAGGGCATGGCCGGGCCGTGATGGAGCACGACCTTTACCTGTTACAGATGAGTAGTAAAAAGAGTTTGCTTTTGCTCTCCTTTTCGCTGAAATACCATCATTACTAATATTACAAAAACTGTGGTAACTTTGTATCAGCCAACCCCATACATGCAGTGGTAGACCAGTAGTGAAAATGCTTCCATTTTGCATTTTTTATTGTTTCATTTTTTTTTTTTTTTCATTACAAATTATTTTATTAGCATACCAATTTGAGTGAAAGTTTTAATTGAAAAAATAAGAATTTAAGAATTGCTAAGTGTGAGATATGTGACATGTCCCCCTTTTGCTTTAATGACAGCATGCATTCGAGCTGGCAGGGACTCCACAAATCTGATGATCAATGTTATCCAGCATGATTTGATAACGTTCCCTACATGAAAACAAAAATTATAACCACCGCCGTGATGCTCATTTTAAATGTTAGTCTGGAAAATATTATTAATGTGACCCACTGATGCAGCAGTGCATCTGACCTATTGTTATCTCATAAATAATGTTTACATTACTGAAATCCATCCACTGAACTAATAAGCCGACCGCTGAATATATGACAAAACGATATGCGGTGAATGACGACTCTATGCAGACATGAGTGATTTTGACAGCATCAGTCACGCGTGCTGTAAGTCACCTCCCACCTCTCTTGAGCCTGACACAAAAATCCAACACATTGACGACAATTATAAAAAAGATAAAACGGATGAAACTGTTGTGATATCCAACCGACCGGCGTGTTGTTCTTACCAGCACAGTTAAACAGTCGACATCTATTGAAGGTAATCCATAATCGCCTTTCCAACAGTACAACTCCAAGGGGGCAGCCATATTTGAAAGACTTTTAAGTGACTTTTCAACTGGAAGTACTTCTTGCAGTGGTTGCTATTGGTAACTGTCAAGCGTGTGGTACCGTCGAGTTTTCATTATATATATATATATATATATATATATATATATATATATATATATATATATATATATATATATATATATCTCCAAAATGCATGAGGGAATAGTTTTAAGTGTTCATTCCGTCAAATCTGTGCCTTTCTTCTGTCCCTCATAAACATATGTGTAAACAATGACTTTATCAATGAATAGCTGACGTGTTATTTTAGTCAAACACATCAGCAAAAATGCAGTACATTTATTTTATTTGTAAATATTTTAATTGGAAACATAGAAATTTACGACATAGGCTAAGGTATTAATATAACCATGTTTCATTACAACACATTACATAATATCTTATCACAGTTCAAATTAATGCACAGATAAATACAAAATTATATTAATTGCATACTCTTAAATATTTATACACTGTATCATATCAAAAATCCAGAAAAGCATTAACCCTTTCAGAAAATTGCAATTCTTAACTGCTCATCTGAAATGCCTGTCTGCTTTCCCTTGCCATGAAAAACAACTGCTAATTTCTATGGATGCCTTTAACATCTTCAGTAACTCCACATATGACTCATGATGTATTTCATGTTTTCTAAATTCATACGTAAGATTTGTGTGGGTTACAGACCTACAGACCGAAATTGCACATTGTCAGTCACTGACTGCCTTGTGAGTTTTATTCCTGCAGGGGGCGCTTGACGTTCTGAAAACCGAATCTTCTATGCATCCACATTTAAAGGTGCACTCAGTAATTCTAATCCAATACACTTTTTTTTTGTTTGTTTTTTTTGTTTTTTATTCCCAATGCGCTCTAAGTCCTCGTGGTGGCGTAGTGACTCGCCTCAATCCGGTGGTGGAGGACGAATCTCAGTTGCCTCCGCGTCTGAGACCGTCAATCCACGCATCTTATCACATGGCTTGTTGAGCGCATTACCGCGGAGATATAGCGCGTGTGGAGGCTTCACGCCATCCACTGCGGCATCCACGCACAACTCACCACGCGCCCCACTGAGAGCGAACCACATTATAGCGATCACGTGGAGGTTACCTCGTGTGACTCTACCCTCCCTAGCAACCGGGCCAATTTGGTTGCTTAGGAGACCTGTTTGGAGTCACTCAGCACACCCTGGGATTCAAACTAGCAAACTCCAGGGTTGGTAGCCAGCATCTTTACCACTGAACTACCCAGGCCCCCCAATCCAATACACTGTCAAATTCTGCAAATATCTCCTCACAGTCTGCTAGCTGTCTGTTCTGTGAAAATATATGGCTCTATAAATGGGACAAAAACAAAGTGGAACACTACTCCAGCCAATCAGCAGCAGGGGGTGGTTCTTGCGCGTGCACAGGATGGTGGGTGGGGGCAGCGCGAGAGGGAAATTCATTAGAAGAGCGATGGCAAATCTGGCTGATGTGAACTTTCTAAACTCCAAGGAGGACAAATGGCTGAGAAACAGACCAAGAGGAAAAAGGTCAGACGAGTATAAACTAAAAAAGAAGGATTATGATAAGTTGAGGGCTAGGAGCCGCGTCAACATCGGCGAGGCTTTTCAGTGGTGGAGAGACCTCCGAGAGGCAAAAGGCTTGAAGACGGATGCATAAATTGCTTTTTTTCTTCTCGAAAGGTGGGTAACATAAATTTTGCTGTTTCACAGAACCCATATATGCTGTTGTTGTGATGTTAGATTTAGTAGCAATGTACAACGGAGGGGGGACTTCATTTTTTTGTCTGAATATGACAGACTCACAGCCATGCAACTGAAAGTATCTCATACAAAATAATTTTCAGTGTTGGTAAAAATATATAAACAAGGGGAGATGCATGATTGCATTGGGGGTGACATCTCGCCTGTCTCCTCCAATTCTATGGCAATGCAATAAACACACTGCAGTTGCCCCTATACTGTGTGCATGTATTTAATTAGGGGTGCAAATAGCATCTGCCTTTAAAAAAAAAAAAAAAAAAAAATTGACTTTCTTTTTGAGGATGCCTTTTGGCACGCTCCAGCCCTGTGTTTCAAATTTACCCTTTGGTATAAGCAAATCTGCAAATTTTGTAAAAAATAAAATAAAAAATACAAATAAAAAATGGAAACAAAAATTGAAACAAAAGCTAGTATTTAGCATTTTTTTTTATCTCTATATACACTATATTTTTTTGTGTTTTATTGAACATTGAATATTTTTTTGAAGACTTGAAGTTGTGTCCCCAAGTTATGTGTCAACCCTGTTACCATTATAATTTACTTATTTAAATAATGTAGGGAAGATCAGGGTTGGTTGGCACACTTTTCATACTTTGTTAAATATCTCTAGTGGAACAAATGTTAGGAGACCCCAAGTAGGTGCAAATGAAAGCTTAAGTTCTTAGGTAAAAAACAAAAAACAACAAAAAAAAACACATTCAATGTCACCAAATACTTCTTGTTTTTTGTAAATAAATGGTCAAACTTATGTTGTTGTGCCAAGCAGCAGGTTGTAGGGTTGGTTGGCACAGCATTAAAACACTATAGTTTTCAGAGAGAAGCAACACACGTAAAAACAAACATCAGTTTATTTTAAACCAGGACTTCTATCACTAATATGAGTACTGAATAAGTAAAAATCATATTTTATTAATGTGATTCTAATTAATATATACACATTTACAGTTTGGAATTGATATGAACAATTTGTACTTGTATAAATATCCATCCATCCATCCATTTTCTATAGCCTCTTGTCCTATGTAGGGTCACGGGTCGTGCTGGAGCCTATCCTAGCTGTCTCAGGCCGAAGGCAGGGAAGCACCCTAGACAGGTGGCCAGTCCATCACAGGGCTAAAACACACACACAAACACATTCACACTCTCACCTACGGGCAATTTTAGACTCTCCAATTAACTTGACCTGCATGTTTTTGGACTTTTTTGCACCCGGGGAAAGTCCACATAGAAAGGCCCTGAGTGAACCAGTAACCTTCCTGCTGTGAGGCGACAGTGACTGAGTCACCTTGCCGCCCTGTATAAATATAAATATTTACTAAAAAAAAGTTTTTTTTTGCATAAATGTAAAACATTTTCATCCACATTAATAAAAGGAACTAATTAGATTGGCTTGAACCTGGTGTGTGT